>NW_027279354.1:0-21596 GCF_046629955.1 Centroberyx affinis
TTGTGTATCTGTCTGTTCATCCATGCACGTTTCCACCTGTATAGTAGAAACTGGACCAGGATTCAATTTTGAGTCACAGTAAAGATTCACACGGGTCCCCACATTATTCCAGAGAAACAGCTGTCGGGTTTCACCTCGATGTCGATGATTTTGTATAAAATGGGCCGTCAGTTAATTAATTTACTCTCGATCTGTGTCTCGATCTGTCCATTCTGTCTACCCCTACATCCATCTTTCTGTGTGTGCATCCAGTGTCAAGGCTTGTTGTACCAGTTCATGGAGCGGCTGAGAGCCCTCTCCCAGCTCTGGAGGACAGGGGCGTAGGCCCCACTCCGGCTCCCGGCACCCTGGGGTGCTCCTTGGGGCAGGAACACCCGGTCGGTACTTTGCAGCTTCTTCAGTTCCTCCCGGCTCCTCCAGAAGCCTGCAGTGACAGAGGAAGACAGTGGATCAGGAATAAAACCTTTTAAAAATGATGTGTGTGTGTGTGTGTATGAGAGGCCAATCAATATAGGATTTTTTGGGAAAGAAAGTAAACAACATCTGATATATCTGCTGATACAGATTTATTTTTGTAGTATCATTGTTACTTAACTTCATTCTTATAAACCTTCTCTTAGGTGCACTGATACCATTTTTTTTTTAGTTTTTTTTTTTAGAGAAGTTAATCTCGAACCAGTGTCAAGTCAGCCAGAATAAAAACAGTTATTCTCACAATAATGTGAGAAAAGCGAAGCACCAAAGTGATCATAACTTTCACAACAAAATCCTTCCAAGTGTTGCACCAAAGTGAAAATAAAGAATGTGTTTGAGGGGGGATCTGTCTCTGACTGCTTGACAGGCTGCTTCTCCTCTCCGCCACATTACAAAGGTTTGTGCTGAAGTGTCTCTTTCTGTCAGCACTGCCTGAGACACCTTAGCTTGACAGTTTGCTTCACTGACCTCAAAGAATTACCACACTGCAGACATTTTCCCTCCTGTCTGGAAAGTATTTTATGTGAGTACTGTATATTAAAAGCACAGGCCAATAAAGTATCGGTTATGGGACAATTTCACTTGCAAATCCAAGACAGAATACAGATACTATCGGTGCACATCTACAATCTCTTGATCTTAATTCATTTTGCCAATATTTTTTTATGCTGATCTAATTTGCCATTAACATTGCCATCTCAATACATCGGATGGGTGTGTGTGTGTGTGTGTGTGTGTGTGTGTGCACGTGTGTGTGTGTGTGTTGCTGTATACCTGCTCCAAGTCCAGCGACATAAGCAGCCCCTAGACAGGACATTTCACAGCAGTGGGGTCTGGCTACCTTTCTACCAAACAGATCTGCTGTCAACTGCATGACGAAGTCATTGGAGGAAACACCGCCATCCACCCTGAGACAGAGAAAGACAGAGAGAGAGAGAAGAGGGAGAAGACAGAGAGGTAGAGAGAGAACTTGATTATACTGTAAATCACTTTGCTGTAACAGTATCACTCTGGTCAGAGAAATATAAACCCATAATGCATTGCCAATCAAAACCGAATTACATTAGTAGAGGCAGGCTAAACAGAGGCATGCACGTTTTTTTTAACTGTTACAGCCATCTTCCCGGCTAGATCCAGATCCTACAAACGGATATTGCCCTGTAAGCTAGGATATCACGGTGTGTTGTGAGCTTTAGTCTTTTTGGCCCCAAGTACAGCAAACCTGCATTGCCTCAATCAGGGACTGTTTGACTAGCACTTGTGAATATCCTGTTCTTATGACAGTTGAACAGTTCATGACCCTAAGGCTAAGCAAAACTGCTGGGGTGGATGAAGAGAACCGTACCTGATCTTGGTGATGGGAATGTGTGTTTCCCTCAGCATCGTCTCATATAGCTGCTTGTTTCTAGAACGAATGAGAACAGACAAGAACATCAGTGAGCATGGACAAGAACACATGTAATCAAAGAACAGAGAACAAAACTATCTCTCCTAAACGACTCACCTAAATGCGACAGACTCCAGAATGGCACGGACCAGGTGACATTTGGTGCTGGAGGGTTTGAGGCCCATGAAGGAAGCACAAGCTTTGGGGTCGTTCAGAGGAGCCTGTGAAAACACAAACACACACGTCAAATGTCTAGAGGTCAAAAACAGACCTGGTAAAAAATGCCTTTAAATATCACAATTTATTGAGAGGCACTTAATTTTACCTACCAGGTAACGGCAGAACAATAATGTATGTAACACTTTCTAGGTAATTTAAATGCTTCTCATATCTTTTGCAAGTAAAATGATATCCAACTGTATATGGTATGCACAGTAGTCCATGATTTCCCATGGCTTGAGAATGTTGTGATAAACAAATAAATAGATTTTGTAATCGCATATCTTTGAATACTTATATGTTGCATATCCTTTGCATACTTATACATGAACATTCAGGACACACACTTACAAAGGCCAGTTCACAACGGAAGGCAGAGAGAGACAAAAAAAACAAAGAGACAACATAACCATGTTACAGAAAGACAAAACACACAAATGGAAGCAAATGCCTGCATTAGCAAAATATCAATATGTACCCATATGTACTACATACACACACCCTCTTGCCTTGTGTTAATATATTGGCCTACACATAAATGTCAAACACAAATAGCAGATGAAACTTAAGTGATCTTTCTCTGACACAGACACATAAACATGCATGTTGCACACATACACACACACCTGCAGGCCACTGAATGAGGGGACGAAACACACTCCGTCTGAGTCAGCGACACTGTAGGCCATGGCACTAGTCTGCTGGACATCAGAGAACAGCTCTGCAACAACAAAAACACACACAGTTGTCACCCAACACCTCTGAATTTGTCAGTTGAGGTTAGTAACTTATTCAGTGTTAAGATCATTAATACGTTGATAGCTTTAAATGTCTTCCAGCGTTGCGCTTTTCCACTTTACTGTAAAACCTTTCATGTCATTACTAGTTGTAACGCCTACAAAAAAACAGTAACTGAAGGCATCACCAAAACCAAACCAGTCACCACTCACCCAGCTTCTGTGCCCATTTGATGGCAGTGCCTGTGTCTGCTGCGTTGCCCTCTGCCAGATACGTCACCTCTGTGCCGATCTTCCACCCCACCACAGGGTACAGACCTACAGACAGAAAACACTGGTTACTAGGACGAGTTTGGATATAACCATCCTTGTGTGTGTGTGTGTTCACTGTCATTTCACCTGCTATAGACGTGTGTGGTTTGTTCCCAGTGTTGATGTTCATGAAGGTGCCTGTTCCCATGGTGATCTTGACATCGCCAACGTCAAAGCAGCACTCTCCAAACATGGCTGCCTGCTGGTCAGCCATCTACCGCAGACAGACAGAGGAAGTCATTCAGACGTCGTCAAATTACAGCTCCAATAACAGTTGGGCAGCAATGGAAGCAGCTGGAATACCCATAGCGTGGAATACATGCAATATGAGACAATGCAAGTTTGACATGTACGTACTGTCTCGATATATGTCTACTGTTAACTGTTTTAATCAATGCCTGTGTCACTTGGAGCTTCTGGACCTTGATGTATTCAAGAGCCTTTTTAGTATTAGAAGTGCAATTCTCCACCAGGAATTCCACTTCTTGCACATTTTTTGTAAATATGAACATGAATATGTCCTGGAAGCTCTGTTATGCTGTCCCTATGTCTTGTGGTGTTTGATAATGTGTTCATTGTGTCATGTCTGTTTTTTGTTTTTTATTCTACCACACTGAAGCCAAAGGCCAATTCCTGTGTGTGAGCAGTAACGTTTTTGCTGATCTTATTCTATTCGTTCTGTCGAGCCTCTATTCCGACTGAATCTGACCGTTGTCATTGACAGACCAAAACTTGAATCACTGATGTTGTAACGCTCCTTCCTGCTCCTGATTAAGCAATCACTCGGCTAGATTTAGTCTTTACAGTTTTACGATATAATGGTTGTGACATCAACTTTGACACGTTGGCCTAAACGGAGCCAGAGGATTGCAGCAGATGTTTCTAATCATGATCACACAGATAACTGACTCATTCCACCTTTTCCCCAAAAGCGACACACCCAAACACCCAAAGGCTAAGAATGAATATCAGCATTTTGACAGACAGGCCTCCTTCATCAGGATCAAGTCAAGAAGTCAAGTCGCCCATTGAAACGTCGGTATGTATAAAGATTCATTCTGTATCTAAGTTACGAGTGTGTGACTACACTTTCAAAACTCACCAATGACATGATGGGAATGGATACTCCGAAGATGGAAGGGTCCGTGGAACCAAAGTGATGGCTGGTGTATCATGGGTGAAGAAACAAGACAGAATGCATCATGTCACATGAGGAGAGCTTGTCCCTGCTGTCCACTTCACCCTTTCCCCACATTATTTCACAGTCATTCTCCTTCAGTACTCTAAAGGCCAACTGCTGGGCCATGGATTGGGAACCACTGCTATATGAGAAGCCGTGCTTTACAGCGATTTTAGAAGAGCTAAAAGGTGCGGTTAGGAACAATGTTAATCGTTTTCATATACTGTGACCCACCATAAGTTTTATATCCATTTAGAGTGCTAGATGACTTCTGACGTCTGGGGAACGGGTAGAAAACTGTGAGTGATACACTTAGGCCATACAAATTTTAAATTTGAAAAGGTGTTCAATGACTGTCCCGTGTCACTTTTATCTCATACCAACAACAACAAAAAGTCTTTCTGCAAGTTTTTGTGCGGTCTCACTAAACACTTGTCATTTGGCGGTAGATGTAATTGTACATATGTGATTTTTTTTTTGCATCTGTTTTAAGAACTTACAATGTTTCAGTTTTATCTGTGTTCCCTATTCCAGTACTTGAAATGCAATGTGTTTGAAACAAGTAGGCATTGATATTTTGCATGACAAAAATTTGAATAAAGAATGTCAAAAGGAAGAAATATTTCTCTACGCGTTTCCCTTTTGAGTTTTCATCACCATTTGCATTCTGATAATATTCAAAAAGCAAAAACCAGCCTGGTGCTTTAAAATCTGCCATAGAGATTGATGACAAGTTCCTTTTTTGAAACAGGAATCTGTTAAACACCTAATTAAATTTGTATGGCCTTACTGTGAATACTGCAAAATCAATGCTTTGATATGAAAAGACCTTCACTGGCTTAGGTTACATCACCACACAGCCATCTTGGTAGGAAAATAACAGGTGATTGTAATAAATTAACAGGTGATTACAATGAAATGACAAACACAGCTAATGAGCTGTAAAGTATAAGTTGTAATTAGAAACAGGTGGCTGACTCACCCTGTGTTCTGTACTTTGGGGAGGATGGAGAGAGGCAATGAAACAACAGCGCCGATAAACCCACTCCAACACATCTGGTAAAATATTCACATTACAGGGACACACCCACACATAAAGAAACAATAAATCAGCATGACATAACAAATTATATATAGTAAAGATATGTATGAATGCACATGCACTGACATAGTTCACACACAGTATGAATGTCACCAGACCTGATAGGTGTCGAACATCCCAGTAGCGCTGGCATTAGAGTAGTCTGTGGCATGGACCAGTCCTGAAACAGATTAGGCAGCACAATCAGATGGATCACGAATTCCCTTCTCTGTGAATCCCTTATATGAGCTCATGTCCATCTTCCCAACTCCCCCTCTCTCGTAGGAGTTAATTGAGAAAATTTGAGGAATTTCAGCCAATCAGTGACGCAATGGGATTTGAAATACAAAGAACAGTCTGTTTAGGCCTGAAATTCCTGTTAGACTTTGCGAGAAATACAATGCAAAGTACAAGTGTAATACCCATGTTGTACCTTTTCAAAAGAATCTCATACCCATGAAGGGAGATGGCATTCAAATAAGCTGAACATTAAAAGTGCCACACCCACCTTTGGTGAGCTTGTACAGGAGCCAAGTGTCTATTGTTCCAAAGCAGCAGTTGCCTTCATCGACAGCTTGACTAAGCTGAAAGACAAAAGAGACTTTATGAGGTTGAAAAGAGAAGTGGATGAGTGAGATATGTCACTCACACCTTGGGCTGCTCACTACTGACCAAAAACATGCTGCAATTTTATTCTAGATACTGCTGTTGAATTATGAATTGTGACATAAATTGAGACAGCTACTTATGCATAATTTATGTTCAGCTCTTTAAAAAGCAGGGGATTGGGGTGGGGGAGGTGTAATGGTCAGGATTTGTAAGATCCCGCAGAACACCAGAATAGCTGGTCGCCTCAAAAACATTTATTCATTCATTTTCCTTTTTTTTTTTTTTTTTACAATTAATTGTGCACTCCTATTCAAACCCTCCCCTAACCCTGATAACAAATGTTTAGTATGCATTTTCACTCTTGTCCTCTCTAACCATTGCTTTATCCAGCATGATACACTTATTATGGCAAAGAGTAGGGCTTGATGTTTTCCCTCACCGGATGTGCGTCACCCCAGCGAAAAAGCGCTCTCGTACTCAGTCAATGATGATCTGATCTTAGTCTGGACTCTTGATTGAGATGAGAGCCTCTTAACGTTGCAGTAAAAACTACAATTGGACAACAATAATTCTATTTCACTTTAAAGAACATGTATTTTGGCAGGAGGGTTGAAATGAGCAAATGATAAGCCTTTTTCCCCAAAAATCACTGTCTAACTCTGAACCATTTAAACTGATGTTCAGACCAGCAAATAAGTGGAGTACCTGTAACCTTACGATAAAAGTCAGAGTGGAATGGACTCCACAGTCCAAGCAGGTCAGTGTGCATAACAGCTGCTCTAGGTTTAAGTTCAGACTCAGTTAACTGGGGTAAATGTCAGCTTACACACAAACACACACACACACACCTGTTTGCAGTGTGTAAGGGCCCAGACCAGGCGGAACGTGACGTGTTGTGTGGAGAAGACCACAAGGCTAGCAGCCAGAAAACGCTTCCGCCTAGACAGGAAGTGGAGCACCTTCATCACGCCGTGGATTGCCTGATGTTGCCATGGAAACAATTAAAGTCACACTGATTGAAGTGACACCACATCCAACACTGATCTTGAGCTTGCTCAGCGGAAAACGACACTGTGAACATCCTTGGGTGCTCGTCTGACATACGGCCAAACACGCTCTGTTTTCTCCCTGTTCTCCGAACCCATTTACTATCCAGAGCAAGCAAATGGTACATGGGAGGGAGAGATATTAGGCAGCCAGAGACTCACTTTCATGGTGCAGGATCTGTTCCAGGACCTCACCAACTCCCCGGCCCTCAGGTCCTGCCAGCTGATGAAGTTATGGAAAGGAACCCCTGTGGTCCTGTCAGAGTGAGAGGAGAGGAAGAGCAAGGAAACAGACAGAAAGAGATAAGAGATAGAGAGAAGGGGTGAGGGTAAAGAAGGGATGGAAAGTAAACATAGCAAGATAGATGCCAACAGGTGTACCAAAACCAAATCAAAACCAGGAAAAAATATTTGGCTACCTGTCCCATGTTGTGAAGGTGCCTCGCTGAGTGGAGATACCAAGGGCCTCTATCTGACGCATCTGTAATCCTGCGTCTGTATCATGGGGACAGAAGTGTAAGTAAGTACACACACACACACACACACACACACCTTAAGATGACTGTGTTATCATGTATAGACAGAGATGCACAAACAGTAGCTGGCCATATTGTACCTTGCACAGCCCCCTTGACAACAGTGACAAAGCCTTTCCACAGCCTGTCTGGGTCCATCTCCACCAGGCCAGGCTCTGGATACAACAGCACAACCTGGCAAAGGGGTTAACATACAACAATAGGAAAACTACTATCAATATGAGGGGATTTTGCATGTTTCTGTGTGTGTAAGAAGTATGTAAGTGTGAGAGAGAGAGAGAGAGAGAGAGAGAGAGAGAGAGAGAGAGAGACTACCTTGGTGCTGCATGATCCTCGGACCTTTGCTTCCTTGTCATAGACGTGACATCTGATTGAGGTCGTCCCCACGTCCACCGCCAAAATGAAACTTTCTTTTTTGAATCCGTTCCTCTGACTCCCCATTGTACAAAAATATCTCTCCTCTCCTCCCGCCACAGTCAAATCGTCCCCGCGTGCTCCATGGTCAGTTACGACTGGTCTTGTTTACAGCCTGAATGCATGGGAAGACCCGATAACAACCAATCAGAAGTCTCGTGCTCCCGTGGCCTTCGGACCTTACACACATGAAAATCCAGTTCCAGTCCAACCTGTTTGAGTCAATAAGTTGCTGTAGGTTAGTCCTCAAGCGACAAACCAAATCCACACGACGAGCCTGTATTATTGCCAACTGCCAGTTAAACCTTCTCAGTAACGTTACTCTCCTCTTCTTGAGTCTCAGCTACTGACCAAGTCAAGAGTTAAGCTAGCTCTCACAAGAAACTGTATTTTAAGTGCTTTGCCGCGTCGAAATACGTCTACAAGCCTGCCAAATCCTGAACATTATATCACTCATCATTTCCGTCCAGCCAGTATTTACAGATGCGTGTACCTGCTTCAGAGGAGGTGCTGTGGAGGGGGAGGTCTGGGTCCACTCGCGCGTCCGACCCGCCCGCCGCCTTGGTTCTTCTTCCTTTTGGTTTGATTTCCTACCCTCTCGGCATCCGTAGTAATGTGATAGGCCTTAGTAGTACACATGCGCACTGCGTAGTTTAAAGCTGTCGCATGTTGGTGTTCGAGCACACGTGTTGTTACTGTCGCTTCAGTACCGCTACCAGTGAACTTAGCGGTACCTAGCTGTGGTTGTGTTGTTGGAACACAAAATATGGCTAAATCAGACGTAAGCATTGCATTAAATATACCAGTCGTAGATGGGTGCCATGTAGTCTGTTTTAAGCTAAAGGTCATTGCTGCTTTCACTGCTTCGTTTTACTTGAAAACATTTGCAAACTAGCTCGCTAGCTATTTTGCTAGATGGCTAATTCATCTTGTTAAGCTATCTGAATGCTACAAAGTATCTAACAGTCCTCTCACCCACAGTCACTGTTCAAAAGTGGTTACATTTGCATAACCTGTCAAGTTGAAACGCTGTATTATGGACTCACAATTTGAATGTGTGTGATTCTTCTAGGCTGCAAGACGCAGAAAAAGTGCTGGCAAGGTTGCTGCCAATGAGGTTGTAGAAGACAAAGAGGATGACAGTAATAATGGCAAGTCATATCCTACTGACAAATTGAGATTTAAGTACTATAAACATGACTGTTTGAAGGCTGAATGACAACAATGTCTCTAAATCTCATAATGAATGATTCTTCCAGGAGGGACAGAGGAGGACGCTCCCACCATGAGTGCTGAGACGGCAGTAAAACAGGAGAGGGACGAGATCAAGGAAGAGGCAAAAGATGAACAAGGTACTGCACATAAGATGCACATCATGGTTGACTGTTGGCTGTTGTCAGCTGTGCCAGTAATGAAGTTTCCCCTTTAGCTTCTCAGATGGACACTTCTGCCCCTGTTGCTGAAGAAAAGGAAAGCACGCCGACAGTATCTGTGACCTGGAAGACGGAGAAGAACGAGGGAGGAGAAGGTGATGGTTTCAAAGAGAAAACCAATGGAATAGATGAGATGATTGTCAAAGAGACGATGGATAGCGTTTAGGAAGTTTACAAGAGTTGAAAATTACTAAATAGAGGTTTTAGGTTTGTTTGTTTTTTCCAACTGGCTAACAATTCTAACTTGTTTGTTTTGTTTCAGGTTTTTGTCTTTTTGTTGGAAATTTGAACAACTCGAAGAAGTATGAAGAAGTCAAAGATTCATTAGCAAGTTACTTCATGACACAAAGTCTCTTGGTTCAGGATATTAGATTGGACCATTCCAGGTGAGTACGTTACTCAGTTTTAAGTTTGATTTTCAGTTTTCTGTGTTGGCAGGCAAACCTGTGGAAAGTGTTTATGATTAATCACAAAGCAGTGTTTACAGCAGTGCCATGTTGCTAAGAAATGAATCAAGCATCATGAATACTATGAACTTCCTACATAAAGTTAAGAGACGTGGCAAGATTTTGAATGAGTTGGTGTTTAATCTCATCTCATTGAGTTGGCATGTTGTGTAATAATTCGAGGAACATTGTCCATCTTTGCAAAATGTAACTTTCTAAAAGTAGTATATATTTATTATAGACGGACTCTAAAATTTGAATGCTATTGAGGCATTTAAAGGACAATACTGATGTCTTAATTTGTGCCAATTGTTTTGGTTGCCCCTCTCCTTTACATTCTTCCTGCTGGTGTCTGCACACAGTTAGTGTAGTTGGAGATATCAGGGCTTGTTTTCCTCTCTTCGGAGGAATCCTTTTGCTGCCATTTATTCTTGTAAAGTATGAAAAACAACTTCCACAGACTTGAAAGTTGTCTGAGATAGATAATCCATGACAGTAAACGTGAAGCCTTAATTTGGTTTGTCAAAAGTTTCTGTTTTGTTATTTCATCATGCCCATGTTGAGTGTTTTCATATCGGTGCACATCACGTTGCACTCTGCTTACTGTCAATCACCTGACACCCACAGGCAGTGTCTTTTATTTGGCGCATTGGCACTGAAGGTGTCCATCCACTTCTGCTGACTACTGCAGCTGTGTGAAATACTAAATTAAATCCAAAACAATGTTCTTGTGTCCTTTTTTAGAAAACATGCCTATGTAGACTTTGCCTCAGAGATGGACTTGACTAAAGCTTTGACATTAAATGGAGAGATGATCCTTGACAGGCCAGTGAGGATTGCCAAAGCAAACGACAAAAAAGGTAAAAAGTCTGTCTCTCTTGTTGTGTAACGTTTCATGTTAAATTGAGTGTTCTTGTCATTCAAGCTGCAGGTGTAATGTTTGTCTTTGTTTTATGTGTGTGTTCAAACCAGAAGAGGCCACACATCACATAGTATTAAGCACTGCACACCTGCAGGCCATATCAGACTGTGTTTTAAGGCTGAATGACAACAATGTCTCTAAATCTCATAATGAATGATTCTTCCAGGAGGGACAGAGGAGGACGCTCCCACTGAGAGTGCTGAGACGGCAGTAAAACAGGAGAAGGACAAGCTCAAGGAAGAGGCAAAAGATGAACAAGGTACTGCACATAAGATGCACATCATGGTTGACTGTTGGCTGTTGTCAGCTGTGCCAGTAATGAAGTTTCCCCTTTAGCTTCTCAGATGGACACTTCTGCCCCTGCTGCTGAAGAAAAGGAATGCACACCGACAGTATCTGTGACCTGGAAGACGGAGAAGAACGAGGGAGGAGAAGGTGATGGTTTCAAAGAGAAAACCAATGGAATAGATGACATGATTGTCAAAGAGACGATGGATAGCGTTAAGGCAGTTTACAAGAATTGAAAATTGCTATTCAGCAACAGAACCACTTTGTCTCAAATAGATGTTCTAATTTGGTTGTGTTTTCTAACCATCTGTTGCAGTGAATGGGAAAAGGAAGGCAGAATCTGCTGAGTCCTCCCCATCAAAGAAAGCAAAGACCATCAATGACGGTATGAATTCAACATAAGATTGGCTGCTAAATTATTGCTGCTAAGAAGTACTTACTTTCTTCTGAACAGGAGCTGCCCACAGACTCGTCAATGTCTTGTTTTGTTGCAGGTTTTTGTCTTTTTGTTGGAAATTTGAACAACTCAAAGAAGTATGAAGAAGTCAAAAATTCATTAGCAAGTTACTTCATGACACAAAGTCTCTTGGTTCAGGATATTAGGTTGGACCATTCCAGGTGAGTACATTACTCAATTTCAAGTTTGATTTTCAGTTTTCTGTGTTGGCAGGCAAACCTTTTAACATCCTCCACTGAGTTGGCGTATTATGTAATAATTAAAGAGGAACATCTTCCGTCTTTGTAAAATTGATATCTTTCAAAAAGTATTAATTCTTGTTTCCTAGAAAATATGCATATGTAGACTTGGCCTCAGAGATGGACTTGACTAAAGCTTTGACGTTAAATGGAGAGATGATCCTTGAAAAACCAATGAAGATTTCCAAAGCAAAGGTCAAAAATGAGGACAAGGTGAATGCTCCGCCCGAGGACAAAAAAGGTAAAAAGTGTGGCTCACCTGTTTTGTAACATTTCAACATTTGTTCCTTGTCATTCAAATTGCAGGTGTAACATTAGTCTTTATGTATTAATGTGTGCTGAGACCAAAAGAGGCCGCTCATTGTCCAGTTTTTACACTATATGGAAGTATTACTGTATTTAGCTAACAGCTTATAACAGCTTATGGTGTGGGTGCATAATGTGGTGATCTAGGAATGCAAAACATTCTAAAGATCTACAAGATGGAAACAAACATTAAAAGTTTGGTCTGATTCTTAAACGCTGTCTTGTTTGACAGCTAAAGACGCCAGGTGTTTGTTTGTGAAGAACGTCCCTTACACCGCAAAAAAGGAAGACATTCTAAAAATCTTCAGCAAGGCCATCGCTGTCAGGTTTCCTGGAGGAACTGAAGGCCCAAGCAAAGGGTATGTTTTAAATCCTCTGAATTACAGCTCACATCCTAACTAACTATGCACTGGTGTCAGATGTGCAGTCCAAGCATTAGTGAGTATCTTTAGTGATGTCCTGGTTATTAAACTGCATAAGTTATCTACCGTATGTCAGAGAATATAAGAGATGCAGATGGATTTCATGAAGTGCTGAGAAAATGTCATTTTTCAACAGCATTGCCTTTGTGGAGTTTAAGACTCAGGCCATCGCTGAACACGCCCGGAAGAAGAGGCAGGGAGCCAAGATCCAAGACCGGGTTGTGATTGTGGAGTGTGTAGGAGAGAAAACTGTCTCTAAAGCCAGCGAAGCTCCAGGTAAATCATTTGATTCATGGAATCACAGCTATATGAACACCTATATGAGTAAAGTCAGCCACTTACAGGTTTAATGCTTGGAAGATATTAATTGAGAATATACATATATATTTTTCTTCTCAGTCACAGCTGAGGCTCCTCCAAGTACCACCTTATTTGTGAACAACCTGTCTTACACGGTCAAAGAAAAAAACCTAAAGAAAGTCTTCAAGACAGCTGTTGGTATCAACATACCTCAGAAAAATGGCAAGTCAAGAGGGTGAGTAAATGTGTTGGTTTGTGCACACAGGCCTACTCTGTTTTTAAAGGGTTTAGTAGAAAGTATCCTGATATTCCCTCAACAAACACTCACTCCAGTTTTATTCTTTCCAGATTTGCATTCGTCGAGTTTGGAAATGTGGACGAAGCCACGAAAGCCTTGGAATCGTCACAAAACGTTGAGATCTACAAAAGGGCGATCAGAGTACAATTCAGTGAAGTGAGAGCAAAACCAGCGAATGTAAAAGGCAAGTATAAGATTGTTTTTGGACTTGTACTCATGTAGTTGTTACCCAATTATCTTATGAGCTGAATTGATTAATGGCAAGAGAGCATGAGTCAAATCAAAGTGGCAGGAAAGTGCACAAGTCTCAAGTGATGAAGGATGCAGACTGTTACAATACTAATTGGTCACTTGTTTGCTCTGTTGTAGTTCTCTCCAAAACGCTGATTGTGATGGGCCTTACTGAGAAGACAAGCCAGGAGACTCTGAAAAGTGCCTTTGAAGGGTCTCTAAGTGCCAGAGTCACTGTAGATAAGGATACAGGAGTTTCGAGGGGGTAGGTCCTTTTTTAATTGTTCCTTTTTACAATGTTGAAATGAATTTTATTCTGGCAGTACAATCTGCTCTATACTTAACTTTTCTTTTTTCTCAGGTTTGGTTTTGTGGACTTTGAGAGCGAAGAAAGCTGCAAAGCTGCCAAAGAAGCCATGGAAGACTGCGAGATCGACGGCAGCAAAGTGACTGTGGCTTATGCAAAACCCAAAGGGGAGGGAGGCCCCCGCGGCAGCAGCGGTGACTCGGCGGGAGGTTTCAGGGGACGGCCCGGAGGTCGGGGGCGCGGAGGCAGAGGTGGAGGCTCCAGGGGTGGAAGAGGCAACAGAGGAGGTAATACTGAGCTTTACCGTGGTGTCGAAGACTACTTTTACTACTTCCTCAAATCCATCCATGTTTGATACAGGGAGAAATCGGCTTTTAATTCGTACTCACCTCGCAGTCTTGGGCTGTGGCAAAGTTGAGAGAGCTGATAACTTTCTAGATAGGCCTATAACTCAATTCTGGGGACAAATCTTGACATCAAGGACTGTTTTTTACTTACTTACTCTTATCACTCTTTTCCCTTTTAGGAAGAGGACCTGGACCCAACAAAACGTCCCAGGATGGCGCAAAAGGAGGGGAAAATAAAGGATAACTGAATTTGTCTTGAATGAGCTACAGAGACTTTTTGTAGCAAGACCTGAAAGCCTTTGAATGGCTCTCCATTCTCTTTGAGTTCACTAGGTGAAATGTACAGTGCGTGTCTGTTGCTTTTGGGTGTGAAAAAACATGTACAGTATTGTTAGGAGCCTACTACTAGAGGAAATTACCTGTGCACAGATTGTACATGAGACATCTAATTTTAGCTGCCATATTACTTTTGTACCTTTTTTTTTTTTAATCAATTTTCAATAATTATTGAAAAGAGCCCTCATTTGTTTTCATTAAGAATTATACAATATTGTCAGGTGAAACGTTGAATATGATTCAATAAGACAATGTAATAATGTTCCAATGTGAAGAGCTGACTAATTAAATTTATTTTAACATCATACCGGTTGTGTTTTGTTTTTTGTGTTTACATTATTGACATCTGAGGTTATCCCAGGACTTCACTGCAGTCTGACATGCGTGACAGATGGCGTTTCTCCTTGCCGTTGAACTGGAATAACGGCGAAACATGCCGGTGTCGGGCAGCTCATTTTTAAACCTGTACGTTGTATATATTTTGCATGGACACATAGTCGCAGAATACTAAACGATAACGGGTTGAAAACCGGAAAACGGTGCTCGGCTGTAGCAGGCTTTCTAGTCCCTGCTCATCTACTTTCAGCGCTCCGATTAGACTCCGGCCAACTCGCAGAAATTCACCCAAGAAAGTGTCCTCTAATGACCTCACATCCTGTTTTCCCACTTCCTTCTCATGGTGGTGAATGGACCAGTTTGGGTCGGTCGGAGCGCAGCGTGGATTTTGCTCCGCGACGCACATAGTCAATATTGTATACGCGCGTTTTCCAGAGACATGTGAGGTCTGCTGTGGGACCAGGCTGCACAGGACACCCGGGGGAAGCCTTTTAGCAACTGTTTACACACCTAATTATGCATCGGGTTGCTTGTTGGTAGAACGGGGCATCGGTAAGTTGATTATTTCATTTGTAATATGCATAGGCTACATTTATAATTATTTACACAGTAATTTGACATTTCTGGGTGTCCGGCGGGCAGGTAAAGGCGCCGCTTCACAATTCAACAGAACTGACTAAAGGAACAATTTGTGTTGTTTTTAGTGTTTGATCACTGGGGAAACTGGACTCTTGAACAGCATTAGGGCTTATGTAGCTAAATTACAATGGCCAGCATTATTAGTGTACGAGTAAATATGTTGCCCTCTCTGGTAAGAATTGAACGGTTTCTCAAATTTCGCCCACACAGCGTGTTGGTACTGGAGCAATAGTATAAGCTGAAATACTAATAGAACTATATCCAAATATCTCTCAACCAGTTTATTTTTCTGGTCACGGATGTTGTTGCACTGTTTCCCATAGACTAGTTTCAGCTCGACTACACCCAGACAAATATGAAATGTATTGAGTAGTGCTGTAGGCAAGCATGTTGTCTACATGGGCCAAAGGTTCCCATGCGTTGTAGCTAATAAACATAACATATTAATTCACTATATCACACTAATTACCACACGGTGACATTTATTGCAATGTATTGGAGAACTTGATGGCCATATAAGTTCTGTTAGTACAAATACAACATGACTCCTGCAAACATGCTGCTGGGTAACACAGGAATATGACAGTTAGGCTTAGGTTAGTATGTCTTAGTATGTTTGTGAGGCTTTTTGTTTTTGGCTCAGATGGTAAAGATGATGAGACAGATGTGTTAATGTGTGTTTGCAACACATTTACAAATACCAGACCAAAGTGCAGGGGTAGAAAGTAGGTACAACTACTACACTTACTGTGCTTGAGGTTTATTTTTACATATATTTGTAGAAGTGAGAGCAGTGAATGAGATTTGTCATTTACAGAGATTTGCTGATTATAACCTGTCCAGTTATTTACAGCAATCATGTCAACATAAGGAATCAGCTTTTGTGGGGACAGTTTTGAAACATTCACCAAACTAGTAATTTTCCAGATGAGTTCTCTAACTCTGCTTGAGTTAAATTCATCTGAAGTAACAGCACAGTAATCAACAGTAATCCAGTATTATAACAGTATTTCAGCATTTCACTCTCCACCTCTGCTAAAGTGGCAGGAGAAATGTGGGTTAACTAGGCAAGAATGAGGGTCACTTGTTGAGGTGAAGGTCCCTGGTTTCTCATGCAATGCAGCGTAGGCATTAGAAGACTTTCTCCAGTGAGTAAATCTTAACTAGTATAACTGAGAGAGAAGTAAATGCATCACTGATTGCCTTTCTTATTTGGACTGTTATTGCTCTAGATGCCTGACTTCTTTGTTCTTGACTGAGTTCAAAGTTGCAACATCTTTATTGACCAGAACAGGCTGGAGACTTCCTTGTCTGATAAGGCAACTTCAGCAAATAAAACGCTTTGGAAATCAGGTAAATCAAGTAGTTTTTCTCTTCCTCTTTGTAGGTGCTGCACTTCTGACAGGATGAAGACGAGAGAAGTGAAAATCATCAACCAGGGCCTGGAGGATGAGATGGTAAATCTCATTTCAATTCTACTACTTACCTCATCTATCTAGCATTCACTTATCCCAAAGGGCTTTTGTATAGGTGAATATACAGTATATTATCAGTGTCCTTTGCATCTTCTTAAAACTTAAAACTTCTTAAAACTATCTCCAAAAAAAGTGAACTTTTCAGAAATTGAGAAAAAACAAACATTGGTGTGTTTGTGTGTGTTTTACAATTGATTGATTGACAGTAGGTCAGCTGGATACAAGTGTAATAAGAGTAAGATGTGAGGTTTTTGATCAGTGATATGTACTGTTGGCTTTATCAGTTACTGCAGGCTGAACTTATTAATTTGAATATGATACTGCCTCCGTACACACTGCTAAACAAATTCAAGCATAGTTTCAAGATGAAGTCAAACACCTTCTACCAGATCTAAACATCATTGATCCTTTATTTGTGATCCTTGATCCTTCATTGGAAGTAGATTTCCTCCTCCTTCATCCCTCAAAGAACTGGAGGCTTTCCTTCTTGAAGAAAGGTCCAGTATCTCTACACACAGTTCAGGATGCAGCATGACAGCATCCAAAGACTGGAGCTGTGTTATTGCACCCTTGATTTTCATATATTGCTATATTGCCAGGTGTTCCTGCACCAAACCAAACCACACACTCTGTCTGTGTTCTGTCCTGCAGGAGGTGTGGGGGTACCGGCCCTGTGTGTGGAAGATGATCTTGGTGGGCGTTGGTGCGGTTTGCTCCGGGGGTCTTCTGCTGCTGCTGCTCTACTGGCTGCCTGAGTGGGGCGTCAAGGGGACCTGCACACACACCTCGCTCAGAGACGCACACACACTGCTGCTCAGGTCCACGGTAGGTCAAAGGCTGGCCCACTCACTGGCTCTGTAACGAACCTCGCTGTCTCCCACGTTTCATGGTTCTCCTTTGTCACTTGTTTTACTTTGTTTCTAATCAAAGGTGTTTTATGTATATATGTTGTTGTTTTCATGCTAGGGATATTTTTTTTTTAAATTTGCCCTTGGAGACTGGACCGACTCGTAAATGAGCCTCCTGTGTATGAATTTATCACTTCTATTACATAAGTTGAAGGACAAGTTCAAGTATTTTGAAGCAAACTATGCAGCTGTACATTCTGACACTTGTGTCACTTTGGCACATTACAACACAAATGACAAGTTCAGCTACAGCCTAAGAAAAATGTAATCTCACTAGTTGTTTTATTGTTATGGCAGGATGAGTTCAGGCAGTGGTTTCGGGCCAAGGTGCATGTGATGCTGGCTCCAGGGAAGAGGCCGTTCGATAGTTTGGATCTGCAACCTGCAGCTCAGCTGGCTAACGGAGACGGGGAACACGCCCACGCTGCCACACAGGAGGAGCATCATGGGATATTTGCTGATATCCAGCCTGTTCAGGTACCTCAGTGGGAAAGTGTCCTTCTTTCCCATCATTTGCTGCTCATCAGAGGCTGAATCTAGATGTTCTAGATAGTAAATGACTGATCTGTTAGAGTCATTGATAGGGCAGGTTTTAGATACATGCATTTAATTTTATTTAGGTTAATAGTGTAGATTTAGGGAATAGAAAAGAATGTGTGAGAGGCTGCTATCAATCTGTGTCTATAAAGCTGTTATTCACTAAACACCCACCCATCTCTCTCTCTCTCTCTCTCTCTCTCTCTCTCTCTCTCTCTCTCTCCCTCTCCTCTCCTCTCCCTCTTTTAGATCCTCTACTTCACTCACCACAGCACTAAATACTACTGGAACGATGTGATACACAACTTTGAATTGTTTAAGTAAGAGCCCCACTTAAAAGCACTGTGTTGTTAACACTCTTGTAATCAGAAATCATTGCCATTGTTTTGACAGTTTTTTAATGTTTCATTGTTGTTCATGGATTTCTGTCACTGTGATGAGCAAAAGTAATATTAGTCCTACATGTGTCTGCAATAGAGATGAATGTGTGTTGCTTCTCTAGAGGCTTGGAGGATGTAAAGGTGAGCTGTGCTGGTATCCACTCTGACCATGGATCTGGACTCAGCAAACTGCTGCAGGACTACAGGTACGCACATGCCAGGTTTCCCCTCACATTTTGTTTTTAGTAGGTGGGGTGCAAACCTGTCATTCACTCATTCACTTACATTACTCATACACACATGCGCACTCATACACACTCATACACAGGGCTTGGTGAAACTACGTATTGCTGTTGTGTGAAAATCTCGTAACTCAATTTTTGTTGATTTTCATGTTTTCACTTCTATTGGGTTACATGTTTCTCTATGGGTTCAGAGACATGTAATCCTCCGAACTCTTTGGTTTATGAAACCCTTTCCAAACCCAGGTACAAGGTTTTCACCCAACAGCGACAATATGCTTATCTTTGTGTGATTTATCTTTATTTAAGTCATTACCAATTGCTTCAAATTGTTTTTCAACAGGAGGTTGTTTTTTGAGGAGAATGAGATTGCTGTGAGAGTGCCTTCTTTATTCATACTCCTTATAAAAGAGGTGAGTTTAGATTTCTGAATATACTCTCGGGTTTGATTTCACTCCTTTTAGCAGTATAAATTGACAGCAAAACCTGACCAATAAGAGTACAAATCATCAACCCCCCCCTCCATCTCTCTCTTTCTCTTTCTCTCTCTCTCTCTCTCCCATCAGGTTTTGAATCCTTTCTACATCTTCCAGCTCTTCAGTGTTATTCTTTGGAGTGCTGAGGATTACTACTACTATGCTACAGCCATAGTTTTCATGTCTGTCATATCAATAGCCACTTCACTGTATACCATTAAAAAGGTGAGTCACATCTGATCCCAGACAATTTAACTACCACAACTGAACTAAACTATCATTTAAACTCATTGTGGAGATACGCTAAACATTTTGACCTGATTCAGCACCAGTCAGGCCATCTTTTATAATTTAGCAGCTTGGGGTGAAATCCCATAACAAGGAAATGTCTCTGAATATATATAATTTTTTTTTTTTGGTGCATCTGTTTTTGCCAGGAAAATTTGTATTGGGTATATGGAGGTTAAAAAAACACTTGTCCTGCCAAACAATTTATGAGCAGTCTATTATCAGACAGGAACAGAAAATAGTGTCTGATCCAACTCACATTCTCCACCCAGAGTTCCAGCTCTTACCTTCCGGTAGAAGATTCAGGGTTCCCAAGAGCAGGCTGAACCGTTATAAACATTCATTCCCGCCTATGTCCATTAAGCTTCTCAACACTAACATGTAATGTAGATGTTGGCCATGAGGGTTGTGCAATATGTCGCCATTGTCAGTAGGTGTGTTTGTGTATGTGTATGGAAGCCATGTGTTGTATGTATGATTTTATCTTCTGTGGAACTGCAGGACGGAGTCCAGAACAAATTTCCCTACAGGGACATTAAAGTATATCTTATCTCGTCTAGCCTTAGGTGTGTCCAGTTGTGTGTGTGTTTCCATAAATATTTTTTCATTATTTGATCCATTATCACTCTCATTCCAGCAATATGTGATGCTGCATGACATGGTGGCAGCCCACAGTGTAGTCCGCGTTTCAGTGTGCAGAGGAAATAAAGGTGCGTTTTACTTCCTGGTCTTAATGATAGCCTGCGAATCATCATTCATGGAAGAGGCATGTGATTAGATTGTCTTGCTGTTATAGTTACTATATTAAGTACTATTGTATGTAAAAGCTAAATAAGAATATGTGTTAATCCATCAGTATTCCCCCCTCTTTTCCTCAATATACAACAAGACATGACTGAACAACTTTGATAAAAGCACTGTTACGTTGTATCCGATTATTGACCGCTGATAACATCCTCATGATGGCCTGCAGTGCATCTGATATCATTTTCAGTGTCCTATTTCTTCATCTGTCTCTCGATCACAGATGTTGAGCAAGCCATGTCAACAGAGCTCGTCCCCGGTGATGTAATCATTATTCCAGCGAATGGGACGATCATGCCCTGCGACGCTGCGCTCGTCCAGGGAACCTGCATAGTGAATGAGAGCATGCTGACGGGTACCGTGTCTCCACGCCACCTCCTCCTCCTTATAGCTGACAAATGGTTTTATTTCTGCTTTGAGACTGACAACAAAAGAGAAGCACCAGCCTGTATTAGAGGCAGGCCATTATTTCTTTTGGCAGGTTCACAGCATCCTGTATGCCAAAAAGTGGTAGAATTTACTGCTATTCTGTCAAGAATTGTGCTGCTGAGATTTATACATTTGCCTTTTTACAGCCTAAAAATATTACTGGTATTAGCAACTACTACTGTTACTATTCTACAAATGATGACTAATGACTAATGAATATCTGTCTGAAATAGTCACACAATATGTGTTATATTTTGGTAATTTTAGTGATATTTTAAGCTCTAAATACTGTTCAAGAATTCAGACTCCTTTCTGGGAACTCTGCCATTTTTTTTTATTGCCTTTATTTACATATGCACACAACACTCCCTAGCTATTGATAGATATTAGGTGACTATTTGAGTCCCAATATTTGTTCTCCCTTCATCTTCAGGAGAGAGTGTACCTGTTACCAAGACCAGTCTGCCCAGCTCAGGCGAGGAGGGGGCCAGGAGCTACAGCACAGAGGAGCACAAGAGACACACCCTGTTCTGTGGGACCCACGTCATCCAGACCCGCTTCTACACTGGGGAGCTGGTCAAGGCTGTGGTGGTCAGGACAGGTGAGACAGAGTCAAAACCAGAGAGCAGGGATTTATTCAAGTACTGTACTGATCTTCTGTTGGCTGGCATAGAAGATTTAAATCTCAAAAGCAGACGTCATCATTACTGACCTGTTCCCTCAGGCTTCAATACGGAGAAAGGCCAGCTGGTGCG
>NW_027279355.1:0-33676 GCF_046629955.1 Centroberyx affinis
ATTACCTTCAACTGCTTTCAATGATGTCATTCAGCCTTTTCCTGTCGGGAAAGAAGTGGCAGGATTAGTTAAAAGGAACGAATACATGAAAAACAGGTTCCATTTATGTCTACGCATCTCTTCATCTCTTCCTGCGTGTGTGTGTCTGTGTGTGTGTGTGTGTGTGTGTGTGTGTGTGAGAGAAGGGTGTGCCAGGCAGGCCTCTCCCTGCACAAGACAGGACCTGTTTACACCTTTTTTTCCATTCCTCTTGAGTCTTTTGAGCCCCGCTAAATGCCTCATAGCGCTGCTAAACATGTAGAGACCAAACCCACACAAATGCAACCCTCTATTACTGTAATAATACATTCTGCCTTTACCCCCCAAGACTTTACATTTTTCAGATAAAACAGAACATGCAATAACCTGAAAAAAGTAGATTGTCAGCTGTTGATACATTAGTATCTTTCCAACCTCAACTCACCTGGTTGAAGATGCAAAAATTCAAGTGCAGCTACCTGGGGAAATAAAGCAGAACAAAACATCAATACCTGACATTTACCAAAAGACCTAAACAAATAAATGCCAACAAATGCTGTTTCTTTTCACTCTGTCCACATTGCTGTTTCTTTGCCTATAGTCAGATACACCATATCATATTAGGCTATCCAAACTTGTACAAAATCCACACAAAACCAAGTTAAAGTTGCCGAGTTGTCCAAAGCGGTGGAACAACTGAAGTCGAAGGGTTGCAGTAATCCCGCCAGCCAATCCATCCCTGCTGTGCCTGATGTCAGTCTATTTACCTGTACCAGGTACAGGCATTTTAGTCTCCCGCATCCACCAATGGCGTCGCAGCAGGAAGAGTAAGCCTCGCCCCTTTTCTGCCTTGAAGCCGGTCTACACCCTAATATAGCCCTCTTGCTCAGATACAGATTGTCAAACCCAAACCCATTCCCTCCCCCTTCCACAGGCAACGTATTACACAAACGTCAGAATCAGGATTGCTTTGTTCACTATGTGCAATATACAGGAATTTGTGTTGGTTACACTGATGCAGGGGTGTATCGCCTGCTAACATGATACAGTGACAACAAACATGATTCAACAATCAATCACATACACAGTACACTCCCAGTATCAATTCAAAGTAATTTGATAACGACACATTAAATCATTCTGAAAGCACCATCCACCCAGCACATCATTTGTTTCTCAAGTAGCCATTAAATCCAGTAACCTCTAACATTTATTTTACAGCCAGAGTCAGAAGTTATTAATCCCATAAAAGTATTTTTTTCTGATGATCTTGACATTTAAAACACATAAAATTCTTCCCGTATTTAAGGAGAACGCTCACTGACCATACTAACCGGAAAGTTTGTGGCTTGTTTACGGTGGTGAAAACGTATGTAGTAAACATAACCTGTGATACTTCCAAAACCCACATTTTATGGAAATGAGAGACATAATAAGTCTTTTTAAGTTTACTGATTCCGTCTTTGCATTTCCTTCAGAGAGAGTGAGAGAGAAAGTAAAAACCACAAAACAGCTTATGCAAAACAGTGAATTCAGTTTTACTTTATCTAAGTGCACTACTGATTGTAATTCCAGTATCCAGCAATGGCAACACGAACAAATTTAAAATCTCACACATCATTATGATTCCTTGCAGTGCTCATTTGGTGAACTGCCCAGCACCAATGGTAAAGGTATTTAAATTACATGAACGCAATGGGCTCTAAACACTACTTAAGAATACTAACCAGGATGTGACACGTTTAACACAATTTTGATCTTATTTTCTGCGCCCATAGGTTAGTGAGTTGTGCGTGCGTGTGTGTGTGTGTGTGTGTGTGTGTGTGACCCATTTCTTTACACCCACCCAGTTTAACTGACTCCCTCAGACAGGGAACACACACTCTCGTGTCCCAACTTGCCTGGAATGCTGCGCTGCACGAAAGCAAGGAGTTCTGCGGTCATGATGAAGAGAAGAAGTTTAAAACAGTTAATGCAAAAGTTATTCAATTCAAACATAGCAATGCTTCTTGGTTCATGTTGATTATCAGCTTTTTTGTGCAAAAGGTTGAGATGCCTGATTAATATCCACACATACTAAGTCTTTGGCTTTGGCTGTTTGGACAGCCTGGATTTACCAGACAATCCAGTTGCAACATATATTGTATGTTATGCACAATAACAATGTTGTTTATTTCAAAGTTAACACCAGCAAGACAAAGCCTCATTTAATTTAGAATCAAAATCCACCCACAACAAAGAAAGTATTACATGCAAATGGAGAGCATGAGCAGCTGAATCGAAGAGAGACTAATATGGACGTCCACAAGCATGAGCAGTGGCACTCTGTATACCTGTACAGCTGCAGTACAGTGTGTGACAGGAGCATATCTCTGTAATCCACGTCAGGCAGATTGTACGGCAGATTACAGCCCTTCCCCAGTGTGCCGGGGAGGAGGCGGACCACACAGATGGGGGATGGGGTGCAGAGGCCCCGAGGCCCCGGGGCAGCGGCTCGCTGAAGCTCCAACACTCTCAGGTAAGATATGCACCGCTGTGCCTAGACTTGAAAGACATTCAAGATGCACTGCTCCCTCTCCAGCAGTGTGTTCCACTACAGGGAAGAAAGAGAAGAGAGAGGGAAAGAGGGAAATGGCTGGACTGGCGAGTTGTACACATATACAAACATGAGAGTGTTGTCATATCTAACCTTCTGAGAAATGATTGAGAATGGCAGCTCTTTTACTGAAAAATGGATTGCAGATGCAGGTTTACAGCTTGAATTGGTTGAACTGAAAGTGAATTGATCCCTCCCCTGACATGCGCAAAATATCAATATGGCCGACATCAATATTCCCTCAAATATGAGGCTTATCACTTATAACCTGGAGGTGATATAAATGGATATCAGGGAGGAATTATCGCCATTGGCATGTCAGTTTGCAGAGATTTATCCTTTGATGAGCCAATCCAGTGTCCTCCCTCAGGGAGGCTGATTCATGCTGTATGCGCCCAGATTTTAATCTCTTTTAAATGATGGTAGTTAAAAGGCAGCAGGCACGAGGGGCTCAAACTGGGGGTGAGAGTTGAATTTAACTCCTGGAGTACACTGAGGCTGTATCTGAAGGCTGCTGCTGCCTATAGTCATTGTTTTATTTTGAGTAAAATGTCAGAAAACCGAGCCAAATGCAGAACACAGTACTGTGTACTTAACTGCATACCTACTTAACGTGATAACACCAGTGACATTCCCCATCTCACGCAACCCCTCTTTCCTCTGACGTCAAGCTAGGTTTCTGCATAGCCGCTCACTCAAAAATAGCTAAAAGGATAGTCACATCAGATCCTGTGTATTATATATATATATAATTTACCCATGCTGTTGCAATATGTATTGAAATGAATGTGTTAATTATGTTTGATATATTTCTCCTGCATCTTACATTTGAGGATGCTATGAGCTTTCAGCTGAGTTTTTAACACTAAAGCTGGGTAAAGAGTGGATTGACTATGTTTCATCTGGGGGCCAAAACTGTACCTTTAAAATCTCTTTAATGTCTTTAACAGTTGATGGAAGCATCTGGAAAACTCCATTTCTAACATGCTATATATTCACTTTGGAAAAAACACAATCACCTAAGTGTTTTTAGTATTCAATAATACAAAATATAGAGTGTAAAGCTGTTTTATCAACCAAAGGATCTAAGCTTTGTACAATTATTCAAAAGTTTTCTCTCCATTTGCAGGCGTTGAGTTTTCACTGTAGCAGTAACTAAGGCCTTGCCCTTTATCTCCCCTATCTTCCCCCTAAATGCCACAAAGGTGGAATTTTCCACGAGGCTCTTTCCCTGAGTCTGCTGAGGAATGCAGACAAGATGCAGCAAGTCTGCAGGCTACGGCATCTCAACAGGAATATTATGCTGAGGAGCCTAGCTCGTGCACATCGTGTCCAGGTCCTTGTTGAGGGGTGGGGGGCAATTACTGAGGGTGTAGCTATATCCTGTGGGTTTGGAAGTTGGTAGCTGATTTGCTATAGGAAACTAAAGAGGGCCAGTAAAAAGGATTTAAGGACCAGTGACTTGAACAGCTTGCATTCTCAGATTTTATCCATCATAAATTGAAGTGCTTGTAAATGGCTGGCTGTAACTAAGCTTGTATGGTCTGAATATCATCATCATTTATTTAAGTTGTTTGCATTAAGCCATCTTTGATACATTTAGCCATCCAAGTAACTCTCCACAAAATGCCCTAAAAATAGGAGGATGTGTCAACGCCACTCAAAGCTGATGGAGACATTTACGATGGCGCTATTAAACAGCCGTAAGATTGCTATCCGTGCCTCATAGCAACAGTGCAGACCTTGTAAAGTTATACAACGTGGGCATGTGCTGACATAACAGCCACATATATCTCCCCGCTCTGCCACTACCCTCCTGACAGGTGGAGGAACCGCACCATAATGTGCAGAGAAAAATGATGAGAGCGTTGAGCCTGTTTTGGGCCGGAAATAATGTCTATACCATGGTGTGACAGGGAGAATTATCTTGACAGTGATTTGATGTTTGAGAATTTTAATACATTTTTACATATGTACACATAGAGAACACTTAAGTGGATCGTGCAGGCCCAGGCCTGCACTTTTCATGGGATGCCAATATGATGACAAATTGCCTGCAATAGGAAGCAGTTGGCATGTGAGTGGGACGATAAGGAGCATTACTCAGACATACCATGAAATATTGAGTCTCCTTGTGCTTCTCCAGAACAAGTGGTGTCACTCCACCCACTCAGACCTGAATAATAGATCTGATAGATCCTCTGTGTATCATATAGCTGCTGTCAATGTAATTACAAAAGACATGAGTGGAACCCTCACACAGTCATATCTTTAGTTTATACCAGTCATGTGTATCACACTGCCATGGTGGTTGAGGCAGGTTTGCTTTTCTTGGTATATTGAGGGGGACCAACTCAACGATGAAGTACTTGGAAATGGGGTAGGACAGGGCACCACCTGTTGATTCTTTGTGGTATTACAACAATGGGGCAATTTGGATCATGCCAAAGCAGTGATGAAGAGGCACATTCTTATGCATCATAGATGGATAATAGTGTGCCTGATAATGGTGGTATAGTGTTTAATTTCATGGATTCATGGAAGTGAGTATTGTCACTTAAGGCTACAAAATGTATAGCTTCGTCTACATATACTCAGTAGCACCTTTAAAGGCCTATTTCACTGCTGTGAATATGATGATTTATTAAAACTAGGTCACCCATGTAGTAGAAATGTGCAATTATTTTTGAAATTGGAGGCCTTTGACCAGAGAAAACTGAGAAAACTGAGAAAACGGCTGTAGATTCCCCATATCGCGCTTAAGGGGGAATCCTACAACAACCAGAATGCATTGCGCACGTCACTGACTCTGACGGTGTGTTCACGGCCAATGTAGCACCAAAGACAAAGTTAGCAGAGACAAGACAAATTTAGCAGAGACAAAGTAGCATTATATCTCTATATGTCTGGATAAATCGCACCCGTTTTCAAAGGATCATAAAACAAATCAGCGCGCTGGAGTCAGTTACGTTATGTGGATCAACTCACCGAGTGCTGAACGGTGCAGCTGGATGTAGCCGCAAGTTACAGGTAAAGTTAACACAGTCGCTGTTCGCTGTCGTTCTGTATTCAGAGTTGGCAAAGTCCGATATAATATTCTGTCAGAAAACAAAGTCAGGTTCACAGGTGTTCAGCCCCCGGTGCAGAGCGTCTCTCTCGGCTGACGCTGTTACAGCTCCCGTGGTCGCCCTCTCCTCCACACTCTGTTTTGTCTGATTCCACAGCACTATATTCTGCCTCATAAGTTGTAATAGTGGCGCCACATCTCTGCTCCGACATTATATTGTAAAGCTAGTTGTTTTTTTGTGTTAGATTCAGCTCTTCTGGATGAATTACGGAGAAAATTTAGCAGCTTAGCTTAGTTTAGCCTCGGCTGAAACGTCGCTCCGGTCCGGTGGTCGCTTCCTCTTCCAGACTCTGTTGTCTCTGATTCAACAGCACGATATTCGGCCTTGTATCATGAAACTAGTTTTCTTCCAAATATACTGATATTTTAAGTATTTAGTAGTATGATATTTTAGTGTCTGCTTTTCCCTATCGCTAGCGTAGCATGGGACGGGAGTGTTTTGGGAGACCCACATTTTACCATCCTTGAAGGCACCACTACAGAAAATGCAGAAACATAGTTTGTAGTCTAAGGCCGATCTCCAAAGTCCGCCGGATGACGCGTTTTGCGTCACCCGGCGGACTTTGCTGGCAAATGAGCGGGGAGCTCTGGGTGCAGGCAACATGGAGGGAAGTTAAACATTGTTCATTTGCATATACTACTCATATTGTAATGATACAATGCTGGTTGCAAATCGGCGAAGTTTCCCTTAAGTTTGTCAAAATGGATTAATGTCTTGTATTTGTCTGTTGCAACGTTGGTTTCCACTTTTACAAGTTTGAGACAGTGATTTAAAGGGGCCCTATCATGGGAATTCAAATGTTCCTCTATTAATATACATATATGTTCAAAGATGTTTAAGACATTAATATTTGATTTTGTTTGAGTGGTTAAAATTGAAGTTGTTGCCTTTTCAAAAATCCATTTGTTTTTACAGACAGTTTCAGACTAACTCCAGTCACAGCTGGACTTGGTCTTGATTGGCTTGTCTCACTAAACAAACGCAACAATCCTTCCAGTCGGGCAAGTTTGCAGGCTTTCCACTGACAGCTCCCATGGAAAGGCTCCAGCAACAATGGAGTAACAAATACGTTAACAGAAAATAAATAAATAAAACCTGAAAAGGGTTGCCTGCAGGTTGCCTCCATATAAGGACCTTATTTTGATAAGAGGGAAGAGAATCAGAGCTGTGGCAAGGGAAACTGAAGATGATGACGCACATAATACATTTAAGAGCAAGGTTGTGTCATCAAATAAAGCCTATCTCTCCACTTGTATGACATATATTGCAACATACAGTCAATTTTAGCATACTGTATAATATCCAGTATCCATCTGAGCCGTGGTTGATGTGAATGTAAGCTGCATGGTAGAGAGGCATGCTATGTAACTACAACTTCAAGCTGATTTTATAATTGATTATATGAAAAGGAAACAGCCAGCAAGGGATTGACCAAAGTAAAGTCGACGGCTCCTAACCGATGGTCTAAACCTATATCATGGCAGTATGGGATTGCATTTACTGAACAGGCTTGTGAGCGCCCCGCTGGATGGTAAACACACACACACACACACACACACACACAGGCTTACAACATAATGATACTGCTGTTCTACATTTAAAGGACTTAATTCCTCGAAGCCTAACATATAGATACTGTGCAAACAACCCAGATGTTTGAGTAGATTATACTTGATTATACCATTCTCTGAAAATTGCTTTGAATATCAGGCTATCATCCTTTTAACATACAGGGAAATTGGCAAAAAAACAACACAAATAACTGGATAGCTGCAGTACACATTTGCTTGTGGTTGGCTCCAGGTACAGTATGATCATGTTGACATTAGAGGTGAGAGGAGCTGGAGGAGAGCTGAGGCCGGTGGTTCTGTAAGTTTTACCAGGCGCTGTAGGAGTCTCACAACATTGAATAATGTATAGACTCATCTGTCTGGAGGAGCGCCGCAGTAAGCCGGACGATCAATGGCACAGCAGCCATGCCAGATTAGCATTTATAGAATAGCCACTGCAGTGTTTTTTTTTTACTGGCACAGTCTCATCCCTTATAATATTAGGAAGCCATATTGATGATAATTTCTGAATCCGTGCACTGGGATGAGAATGCAATACGCAGACTGCTGTGCTGATGGAGAAGGAGATGCTGGTGGTCAGCGGTGGTCAGTTCAATCTCTCGCTCCCTGTTTCCAACAATATGACAACAACATCTATTACTAATTTGAAAGAATACAATACTGCTAGACACAGAGTAGGCTGTTTATATGTCACAACAGGTTAGCGAGATCTGCAAGGATGTTGTTTGTCTGAGGAAAACAATACACAGATATTCCCATTCCTCCTCTGTAACATGGCAATATGTCTGGAAAAAAAGAGCACATGATCAATCCGCAGAGAGAAAGAGAGATAAAGCTGAGATGAAGGAAGAGACACAAATTGAATTCCCCCAGTGTGATGGAATTGTTGGAAATATGGAGCAGAAGGTCTCATGTTGTCATTTTCACTTCAAAAACACCATTGGAAAGTTCATATGTTCAATAATGAACCCCTTTTTTTGGCCTTTGTTAAGACCCAAGGTTTCAGATATTTTTTGTTTTCTTTTTTCTTGTCTCTTTTTTGAAGCACAATTCCATTAAACAATTAATTAAAACTAGCCAGGCCTTACAGAATACGTCTCAACATGGGAAACTGACTGAAGTGCCAAAGCAATGTCATATTATAAACCTGATGCCCCCGCCAACTCTTTTTGGGGTCGACTCTTTTCTCTTGTTCTCTTCTCACTTCATTTCCCAGACATCCAGCCCATCCATGCCAATATAATTCACCTTAGAGTCTCATTTAGTGACTAGTCACACTGGTGCTAATACCTGGGAACGGAGCCAGCCCATCGTAACCTCTGGTGACAGTCCTGCCATTAGCAATGACAAGACATGAGGAGACATATACTATAGGGAGAGGGGCAAGGGAAGAACAGATACTGAGAAGAGAAGAGAAGAGAAGAGAAGAGAAGAGAAGAGAAGAGAAGAGAAGAGAAGAGAAGAGAAGAGAAGAGATATTTGGTGACGGCAAACAGGTGCTCTATCCATCTCACTCCATTTAAAATCAATAGACAGATCAATAATTGCTCACCACTTTGTCCTCACAGATAATTACACAGAAATGATCTTTTTCTAATTTTCTCAACTGCCCACTTGTGGATTATAGTCAGTTGTATGCAAATGACATTGAGAGGGCGTGCAGAATGTGTGTTCCTCGTACCATATTGTCTATCTGGCAGCAGTGCAACAGAAGTAACAAGCAAAAATTAATGGAACAGTAAAAATAATAATTAAGTGACTTAATTGTCTAGGATGCACTGCATATGAGTATTGTCCATAGCAGTGCATAGAATGAACAATTTTGCTTTAACTTTAGTTTTTAATTCATATATTTCCTATAATTCCTATATTAATCTATATTGTACCTTATTTTATCCTGTGCTATTGTAACATGCTTTGGCAACACGCAACACTACTTGATTACTGCCGATAAAGCTTTTTCTGAATCTGAATTTAATGGTAAAGCCTCTTCCCCACCAACCACTACCCACACCTCTACACACACACCTCCACACACACACACACAGATATACACAAACCTAAACACACACATCTGGCCTGTCAGGGTGGGCGGCGGAGGACCCTTTCACCTCCAGCTCTTTGCTTCACCTCTACCCCCCTGCGGTCCGTCAAGATAGACCCATAAACAGCAGAGGGCGTCGGACGCATCACCTCATCACCTCCCCGCAGGACCGGGCCTTCCACCTGACCTTGGAAAACATCCAAGCCAGCAGCACATCCGGCCTCAGGAGGGGAGAGAGGCAGCCAGGTTTGGGTTACCGGCTGAAGGTCAGCATTGCCTCACTGCATGCTGAAGAGCCTCCCTGCTCCAAGACGGAGAGAACGAGAGTGTGTGTGTGTGTGTGTGTGTGAGTGTCTGTGCGTGTTAGCGTTCAGGGTTTCCTTCTCTCTGCCTTTCCATTTTTGATGGGAAAGGAAGCCTCTGGGAATAAGCCACTCCGTCACGACACTCTGACAGGACAAACTTTTCTCTCTTTCTCCAATCTTCAGAGCGCCGGTTTCATCCCAGGTTCATAATTTATGGACCGTTTGGAAATAGAGGGGGATCACTGCTAACGAGATATCATCAGAAATGTAATGTGACACTGAGTGCTGTTGTGTTGCCCCTCGAGTGAGGCTCTGCAACATGAAAACGCTTGTAGCTGGCAGTACATGTGAAACTACATCCTGCAGCTAAAGTAGACCTCTCCCTCTGGGTGATCGCTGCAACAGTATTCAGATCATAAAGCAGCAAGGCTGAAAACACTCTGCTGCTTTCCTGAAACACAGAGTGGGTGGAGGCAGAACAAGAAAGGTCCATTAATAAGAAAGATGGAGTCTAATGCGGAATCGACCAGAGGGTTTTCTAATGATTACTGGCCCTTCATTGATCAAGCACTCCAAGGAACAAAGAATGCTTTGAGAGGGATGAGTACTTTATTCCTGCTTCTGTTTGGCAATCAGTAATCAAAACCTCTGAGCTTTAGACGTTTGCACTTGGCAAAAAATCAAGATCTCGTCCTTTAAGGTTCAGAGCTATATACATCTTTGGCCAAAGACATGGCGTCCATTGTGTGCCAGCATCTCAAATAGTTTATAAATAAATATATAAACTTATATTTGTGTGGAAAAAATAATTAAATGTATAAGTAAGTCAATTATGTAGGCCTATCCTTTTTCTCTGTATTTAAATAATTTACTCCTGTTTTTTTTTGTATAGCTTTACTTACCAATCACAGCTTTAATCTATTTATTGTTTCATTCATTTTAATTAATTAATTAATATATTTTCTTATTTATATCCTTTGCATCTAAATAGCTAAATTTATGTATCTGTTCAGAGCTATTTTATTTTATTCAGGCACATATTTATTAATTTATTAATTTATCTATTTTCACCACCTGTTCTATATGTCCACCACCTGGCACCAAAGATCAGCCAATAGCAGATGGCCATTTCAGTAGCACCATTTCATTAGATGTCAGGCTTCAGGGTTTAGTTACTCATCATATTCATATGGAATATGACGCAAATTATTGGTAAAATAGCATTTTTATTTACTAAATCATGAATAATTTATGAGGGCTGGGGGGGAAGATGCCTCAGAAAATAAAAAATATCTCTTAAAACTGTCAGTAGCCTAAGTGGCCGTGCAAGCTATAATATTCTGAGATGTTGGGACTGAGTTGATTCGAAAACCACAAAAACATTATAGGGTCTGATAGCTGCATATTCACATGATTGGCGTTTTATAGCTATGTAACCCCATTCACACTGAGTCATTTTTTACTGATTTACACTTCCTGTGGCAGGGGGTGCTCCTAATCCAGCGGTACATTTTTTTTTTGTTATTTAAGTTTTTATTGAACCCTTTTTTTTTTTTAGTACAAAAGACAAAAGTACAAAAGACAAAAAAAACAACAACAAAAAAAACCCCCACATAAACAAGAACCAAAACAGAAGCCTAAACAAAAGCACAGCATCATCTCTGAAGCGTTCATAAGTAAGATTCAAACGTCCACCAGCACAGCATCAGTCCTTGAAGGAGCTGCCAAGTGACCCAATCCACAGATCAAACCTGGAAACAAAAGAAAAGTCCCTGTGGCACAACCAAAACAAAAACAAGAGCCCACTCCTTCCACCTGTACGCTAATTCAGTGAAAAAGAAATATTCATAATATTAATGAAACATAAGACATACATTCAAAAGGCAAATAAATTCCTAAAAAGTATAGTGTCTGACACCTATGACATGTTTTCTCCTTTTATGAAAGACAAAAACTGATTCCAGACAAGCAAATACGATTCTTTACAGTTATGCAGGTTGGCTATCATTAACTCAAATGACGCGTTCTCTGTCATTAACTTAACCCACTCTCTATATGGCTTTTCCAGTTACAGAGGATAACCCTAGCAACCGAAATGAAGCCTGTTAGGGCTAGAGCAAATGCTGGTTTGGAAATTTTGGGTAAACACAACCTGTCCTCCAAGAGGCAAAGTTGAATTGATTCAGGCACAGGTAGACCTAGCCACTCCTGTATTATTTTGATTAACTCTCTCCAGAAAGGCAGAACCAGAGGGCAGGCCCACATTGCATGGAGAAAAGTGCCTTCATGCCTTTTACATTTCCAGCACAAATTATTTTCTAGTAAAGCCATTTTATGAAGATGGACAGGCGTAAAATAATATCGATGAAGTATCTACCAACCAGCCTGCACTGGAAATTATCTTTGCCCAAGACTCCTTATCAATATTCAAATTCAAATCCTCCTGCCAGATAAGCCTATGGTTCTCACAGTTGCCATATATTGCATTAGCAGTTACCTTATAAAGGGTGGAAGCTGAATGATTATTTTTAGGTAATTTAAAATAGAGCTGTACCATATTAATCCAGCGGTAACATTGAAAGTATACAGAGTGGTGAATCTCCGCTCCATTTCAGAATTTTTTTTTTTATTATTGAAGAAGAACATATCAGTAGAGAAAAAGTGTGTTTTTGTAAGAGAAAAATTGCAACATCATAACAAGTAGGGTTATAAAACCATGCACTCCAATAGGCCACCAAGGACTTGTGAATAGGCCACCAAGGACAATGCACAAGGAAAAAAAAGATACATTTTCACCAAGTTGCTGTAGCTACTGGGTATCAGATAAACACGCTTTGTAGAATCTGTGTTCACAGTGCCAAGATCTACTCCCTGGGCAAGTTAGTAGGGATGATTGCTATTGATCTGAACATAGCCTATGAGTCTTCTGGATCCATGTTAGGGACAGGTGCTGTGCCAAAATTGTGTCTAAAAAATGTCTTTCCCTGGCGGTGTGTCCTCATTTTGTCCTTGGGATGTGTTGTTGTTTTGACACTGCACCTTTCGTTCTTTGTAATCAGGTGGAATGTTGTGCTGCAGTTTGAAAAGCAAAACAATAGGAAAATAATCCACAAAATTGAAATGATTTTGCTATTTTCTCCCCTGGCGTGAGATCGAGGCAAAGACTCGCCAGGAGAAACACATTTTTAGGGGATACAAACAATGGCTTATTGATATTTGGCACAGGGTGAGGGTCGAAGACATTTCAGAGGAGATTTACCAGGTATCAGCATCAAACAATACTCATATTGATGACTCAGCATGGAGAAATTGGGAGGGTTTACAACTCCAACGGCAACTTGAAGAACACAAACATCATCGCCAGCTGCAGTTCGATATTTCACTGTCAACATTGTGAGCATGTGAATTCTGGGTTTAGGGCACCTGAAATTTCTGAAGGTCTGTCTGCGATTTGAAGGCTATAATGTTAGTGTACAGCTGGGTTTGGTTAATATGTAGTTGCAGTTTTTATCATGTGAACCCTTTAATACAATAAACTGCTGTAACTTCATCCTTATTACACAACATTTGTAAGAGAGAAAGAGAGCAGCAAACCAAGCTCTAACATAGAAATGCTGCGAAACTGTTCTGAATCAACACTCCACACAATGAACACAAAAGAGACCGATTCTGCTGAGGAAAGCATAATGGATTGCACAACTGCACAAAAATGACACCTGCCAAATTTGAATGTATATTCTCTGGTCTGTCTGTAATATGTCATGTTTGCAATGCGCTACATCGTTCAGCATCGGCCCTCCCTGAGAAAAACATGCTGTTCCTTGCTACAGTGCATTATGAAAGGTTGCAAATGGGCTAATTTGCAGCTTTGACAGCACTAGCCTCAGCAAAGGCGGGTAGTAATAGGTTTTGAGGTGCCGCTTCAGCGACTGCTGTGATGGGAACAGTGTGGCTGAAAGTAGGCATAGGTCAGGCTTCTCTGGAAACTTTGACAAATTAAAAACAGAAAACCTTTGACATTTATCATGCTAGGAGCCTGCAAAGGTCATTGCCTGTACTTGCTGCTTTCATTTTCTTCCCCCGTTCCCCCTGGACATGTTTTGCTGTGATTGCTTATAGCCTGCTGGAGCTGCAGCAGGGGGAATCAGGTCTGATTTCAGTGAAATACTCACATGATGACAATATTTCTCAAACACTGCAAGAACCAGACATATATAGTAAACAGAAATGGCAAACTAATGAAGTCTCTCTGTTGTTGTTCTCTCTTTATTTAATGTGCCATGAGTGAAACCATGTGTTAATAGGTCTATCATGATGATTAGTTATCATATCAGTTTCATCAGAATGGTATTTTGAAGTAGACTGCTGTTGTGTAAAGAACAACCATGGGCATCTAATAACATAGTAAAATTCATTTGTGATTTCCTTGCCATACATCATTCCACACCATAAACACTAAAATCTCGTAATATCGCTGGACCATGACTGTCTCATTTAAATGTTAATATAATTCCCATCATTCATAATTTAATGTGCTCTCTGGCATTTTCCGTTCATCTCAGCAATGCTATCTTACGTGACAAGCCAATTTACCGCTGGAGTTGACCAAATTGCTTTAGCATTGTGATGGTAACAGTATAATAAATCCTCCACATATAGTTTCTCCTCAGGTAATAAAAAAGATAATAGAAAGTTATACGCGTTCGCCGCAAATTTCATTTTCACTGATTTCCCTGGCGTTACGTACACCGTGAGATTGTGCCTTTAAGTCCGCTACCATGCGGTTCAACAATCATTACATCTGAGGAATGTGACGGAGATTACCTCTTTGCCCTCTCATTGTCAGAGGTGGCATTAGCGGGGCTGAAAACAGTGTGAGAGACGACACCAGCAGTGCGAGGAAGCCGTATTAGCCCGGGTGGAAATGCCTCTGACAGATTATAGCTTTGAGAATCCAGACACACAGAGAGAGAGAGCGAGAGAGAGAGAGAGAGAGAGAGAGAGAGAGAGAGAGAGAGAGAGAGAGAGACCAGGACCAAGTTTAATGCTGGTAGCTATCGCTGTGTGTGACCTTTCAGGGAATTACCACTGTGCATGACCCAGAGCTTGTCTGCTTGTCACTGAGACAGTCTGGGGCTTGGCTGCTGCTGCTGCTGCTGCTGCCGTTTCCACATCCACCCTTAAAACCCTCAAAACCCTCACAACCCGTCTTTCCCGGAGACATCTTGTCCTCAGCCTGTTCAGATGTCAATGTGACCTCCTCGTGCCTCGCTACCTTCCATTTGACCTGATCATAGCCAATAACACTGATAATCCCTCTGCTCTCATTAGCTCCCTCACACAGTTATGAACTGGAATCTAAATTCTATGGTCTCCCTCCATGTGTGTGAGGTGGCTTAACCTTTGAAAACGGAAGATTAGTAGACTCATGAAAGCAATTGTAGGAGAAAAGCTGCATCAGGGGTTGATCATCATCTATGTAGGGAATATGAACGTGGAGTCACCAAGATACAGCAAATCAAAGCTTGAAATCCTACGATTAAGACGAGTAATCCTATGTTAATTGTGGAATTGCAGCCCATGTTCAAATGGCGCACATTGTGATCCTTCCCTGGGAAATACCTGCTATTTCAAACCAGGCATATCAAATCTGCTTTAGAGGTGGTGGAATTCATTAGCCGTTTGCCTCTTAGGTAATACAATGCATGCTATTAACAATACATGAAATTCTAAGGGAAATAAAATGTTTTTGGATTTCTGCAACAACCGCTGAACAGTGACTATTTTGTAGCTAAAAGGGATCGCCTGTACTTCAACTGTACAATCTAATTTTGCTGGGGGGGGGATATCTAATAAGGTGTCACACTGAGCAAGGCTGTGACAAAACCAGCTTGAGCTACCGCCAAACACTAACAACATGTTCGCAGGAAGCCGTCTTCATCAGCAAAAATAAAATATTTCAGCTTCCGAGGAACTAGGACGCAATTACTTCAAGGTCCCAATTATAATAAATTATCCAAAAAGCAAAAGAGAGAGACGAAGAGAAAGAGAGAGGGAGAGAATTGTGTTATGATGTTAAATAGTCATTTTGCTTGAAATTGTGTCTCTAGGCTTGCATCAATCAAAACATTATTCCTAGACATCCAACATAACTTCATTTTTTCGCTATCCCTCCATCTGCTTCTCCCTGAAGAGGGTTTTTATAAATTCATAACAGCGCTGTGTCTATGTTTTTCCCTCCCTTCACGTCCCCCCTCCATATTTGATGTCCTCCAGAAACCCTCGCCTTTGGACAGAGTGTGTTTTGAGAGACAGATGAGAGGAAATGATTCATTTATCAGACAAGGCCCAGGATACAGTCCCAGGTGACCTGCTGATCAGATGGTTGATAGTGTGGCTGTTCCTCGGGGGCCGACGCTGGGAGACGTTTATTAGGGTTTGCAGTGGAGCATGGTCCGCAGGTCATCGTCTCTCCCATAGTGACACTGTGTGGCAGCAAACACAAGCCGGCCTCACCTCTAAAAAACGCGTTTGTCACACCACCTAATTCAAACGTCAATCCAGGCAGGGGACTGCAGGGATGATAGTCTGATATAAGGGCTGGACAGGACTGTCAGAGCTGTAATTATTTTCCACCACAGGTGTTTTTTTTCTTCTTTTTTCTTGTTTCTGTGGACATTCGGTGTGTGAATGAGTCACATCAGAAGTTTGTGGAAGCAGATATATATTCATCAAAACTTATATGATTGCTTTGGGCTGGCAATATCAAAGCCCAGAGCGGAGGAAGACGCCTGAGTGCAGCTGTCCGTGGTGCTGAAATTGACATGCAACGTCTTGTGTGTGTGTGTGTGTGTGTGTGTGTGTGTTTGTGTGCGCATGTGTGTGTGTGTGTGTGTGCATTCCCTCTCTATAAGTTTCAAAATCATTATTCTGGGGTACTTTGATAAATCAAAGCCTGATCAGCACCTTGTCCATCAAAGGAATCTTACCTTGAATCTCATTCATGACAAAATGCCCACACAGATTACAGAGGTGCATGTAATTAAAATACATACAATGCCAGGCAGATGAAACACCATCTACAATTATGTTTTGTTTTTTGTTTTTTTAAACATATTTCTTCTGAGATTCATCAGTGAACAGAAATACATTAGTATGCAACAAGGCTGCTGCCTGACTGAGACGCAGGATGAGATATTATCCTCCTTTTCATTCCAGTGTTGGTTTCTTTAATTCATAATTCTTTAATTATTCTTTAATTTCCTCATTTACTTACAGTTGACAATTGAGGAGGAGATTCTTGATCAGGAGGACAGGTCCCATTTGCTCATAGTATTAGAGGGTTTTTCCATGAGATAAGTAAAATGCCATTTGTTTATCTTCAGATTTTTTATAAAAACAAAACAAAACAAAATGAAACATGTATCTGCTTTCCAGGCTTCAAAGGCTTTCAAAGCTTTCCAAGGTGCCCCTTTGCTCCAATATCCCTCACATCATCATAAAATAAAGGTTGCAGAGGTTTTCTCAGCTGGTAAGGTTCCACATACATGTTTTTCATCTGATGAACCCGTTTAGAAAAGAGAGCTTAAAGAGGGAGCTTGATGGTTAAAGGATTTTAAAAGGGACGTTTCCCATATTTTCTTTCTGAGATATTTAGTCAAAAACAATGATTCAGCAAGTGAGGGGATAACATCTTCATTAAATCTCATTTAATCTCCTGTTGAAGCTTGAGACTCAAAACGGCTCTGAATTATGACTGTGTAGCTACTGGTATCATCAAAAAGGCTTGCAGGGAAAAACTTGCAAGTTAATTAGCTCATCAGACTATAGGCCAGTGTTAGCAAGCCTTCTAATACAAAGCCCATCACTATCATTGTAATCATTGCCCAGTAAAAAGTCTGATTTGAAGTTTAAAGCTCAACATATCACTTGAAACTTTTGCTTAGCAAGTTTTAATTAAGAATGTAGAGAGAATAATTTCAATAAATGACGAAAGTAAGCGTAACTATTTCATAACCATGACCATAAAGGGCAGTTTATAGTACAAGGATTTATGATCGTCACCACCGGCGATAGTCGGTCGCAACGACATGTTGTTTATACTTCCAGCGACAGGCGATCTGTCATTGTTGCGATGGTCGTGGCGCCCATCGCTGAGACTTAAATTGGACTTTGACCCCATCGCTGGCTCAGTTGTCAATACAACATTATGAAACTCTCTTATCCTAACGTCGATTAATTCTCTGACTGACTGTAGAATAAAATGTACACTGAATTTATGCTATTTATCTAGACCTGGATAAAGACAATAGATTTACTTGAATGAAACTTCTTATTTAAAAAGAAAGAGTGAAAAATAACATTGCAAAAGCGGTTACATAACATGTAGGTACATTAGGCTATTTTGCAGACTGGTTTATAAACTGTATTATTACCTATTATTTTCCTTTCAAATGGTTAAATTTGAAAGGAAAGGTCTGTAGGCTCCGACTCGCTTTCAGAACGGACACAACAATAAACTTCACAACCTGGGAATATTTGCATTACTTTGAACTGATGGAAGAAAACGGTAAGAACATTATTGTTACCTGTAGCCTACATCTGAGAACTGAAAGCACTTGCCAATGTGTTGTGAGTGCTATCCGCTGTTTATTTTTTAGACCAGACATGATTAATCAAGGCTGCCTCTGTGATCATACTAGTTTACCATAAAGACGATCAGACCCTGAATAAATGAAAGCTGCTTGTTAAGTAGATAACAGATAAGTAGATAACAGCAGTGTACTCGGTGATGATTTCTATAGCCTACTACTGAGAACATCACCAGAAGACATAAAAGTTGTTAAGTTCTTAAGCGGGTAACTTGAAAGCACTCGACTGAGTTACTTTTAATAAAGAATAACTTAGTAAAGTAACTAGTTGCTATTTAGAACTAGGGGCCTATAGTAACAAAGTAAAGTAACTAGATGAGAGCAAATGACTGAACCTCTGCGATGCGTTCTATAATCGCTCTAGTGTTTATACTTTTTATGAGCAACAGCGTCCAAAATCAAAGTTGAGTGATGATGAATGTTGGTGACTTTGTAGCGATGTCCATCGGGTCCATCGATCATAAGTCGTTGTAGCCTACTATAAACTGTCCTTAACTGTGGTCTGACTAACTGGGTATCAAATCATATCCAAGACCAAGGACGGATGCTGAAGCGCTCTCTCCTCTCCTCTCCTCCGCTCTCTTCCTTTCTCTCTCTCTCCGCTCCTTTTATATTTGATCATCCACTGTGCAGTGATTTCCTCAGCCAAAGGTAGAGCCGCGGCACACGTGAGCCTCTGTTGAGCTGAGCTCACGCTTCACCCTCCATGTGAAAGAATCTAATAAAACAGGCTCAAAGTGAGAGAAACCCTGCAGAAATCTAATCAGTGCCACGCGCTGCAGAAGAGCCTCAGCATTGTACTGAGGCGGTGTCCAATGTAAAGACCAAGCCAGGCTCATCAGCGGCCATTTTCTGAGGCCAATTTAAGAATTATGATCGCTCCGGGTCCGTGGCACAGTTCTCATACAGCACATTAAATCAAAATCTATAACATTTATGCTGAGGTTTCAATACAGGCGACACCTGGCAATTTTTAAATCTCACTGAATGGAGATGGAGATAAAACGACACTTGAAGAAATTTTCTCGCCCACAGGTTTTTCATTGAACTTCACAGTAACGCACCTCCGCCCTTTTCTGACCACAGAAACCAGCTCCATCTAACACCAGTGGACCCAATTCCATATTTCACCACATTAATTTGCAGCCCGAGGGAAGGTTTCTGTCTATTCCTGTTGAATATTTACACATGCCGTATCTTACTCTGACAAAAAAAAAAGAAAAAAAGACCAATTTACTTGGCACGCAAATTTGCTTTCATCCAATAAGCAAGATGCAAATGAATTCCAGTAAAGAAGGTCAAACATATTCAAGATCCTCTTTAAAAAGGGGTCCGATGTTGGTCTAAATATGGAACTGCTTCTCTCTAAATGTTATGTACACTGTCCTGAGAGCTGGAAGATAATATATTCCTGATAACCTTTGACTTGCCTGGTTGATAATGAAAACATGGGATCTCTCTATTTGAATGTGAAAGGATTCAAAATTGGCTGCACACGCTTCAGGAAGAAGATGAGCACGCTTGACGGATGCTCGAATGTGTGCAGTGGGCAGGTTACCAGAGTTATTTGGCGTAAAGGTACATCCTGCTCCACGGGATATGGGGGGAAGTGCTGAGTTGGCGGATCAAGTTCTGTCCACCTGTTCGCCAAGGGAATGACCTCCAGGAACAGGTAGATATCCCAGCAGGCCAAGGCAACGCTCAGGCCAAGCATGGAGGTAAGGAAGGAAGCGATAAACTCTGTGCAGAAAAGAGATGAGAGAGTAATGAGAGGAGAGAGGATGTAACGTCCCGGTGAGGCAAAGGTGGCCTCAGAAAGTGAGATGGATTAAAAAAAAACAAAAAACTGAAACCTTGGGAGTGTAAGGTAGCCATCTGGCATTTTGGGTAAAATTGAATCATCCATATAATGCAGTTCCTCAAACAGTTTCCTCATACAATACATGTGGCTGAAGTTAGATATTCGAAAATGTTTGTGGGTAAAAATGCAAATTAAGGATATATAAGGTTATATTAGTTTTTCTATAAGGGAGCTGAAAACTCTGAAAACGCTCAGTATCTTAAAACTTCTCAGACCGCAGATGGAGGTTTATTATTCTAAGCTCTCGACCTAAAAGTGTACAGCAGATTAATTGCGTCCCTACAGTCCCGACATCATTACAAAACTCTGAAAGTATTCTGGTCTTCCGCTTGTTCTTCCAATTATTTACAGTATTGATTTATAGCATTTGCGGCACTGGAGTTAAATGGGAATACTATAACTCTGACCACTCTGCAGCACATAGCAGACGCATGCATCTGCCACCTTATTACACCCCTCTAGATTTTTGTGTTTTTTTTTTTTTTTATGCTAGCCACAAAATGTCAGCAAATGTCAGCTGATGAAAATGCATGACTGATGGGTGAACTGTGTGTTTTCATATCACATTCACACACAATTGGCTCCCCCCACCCCCCCCCACCCCCCTTTCCCACTAAGGGACGCGGCACCTTGCAAATATCTTCAAGAGTCAATGAGGGTAATAACCTGAAGATAAATACCATGCTCACATCTGAGAGGGTAAACAGATCAGAGAACTTCATTTACACACTGCTGTAACCAGGAGTGGGGGTCAGTGTACTTTCAATTCAATCAGTTCAGGAGGAGGATGGTTTATAAAGTTCAAGCGCTGGAAATCTTCTGCTCTAACAATCTTATTTCCAGTCTATCAAGGATTTATTGTGAATGAGGCCTCTGTCATTATTATGTGGCTTGCAGTTTCAGTTTACTTACCCTTTCTTCATATCTCATTGTCATTGTTCATGTTATTTCCCATTTCATTTTTGGTGCCTATTGCACGCTCAGCCGTCCTGGTGGAAGAACCCACTTTGAATCGCCCCATCTCAAGTTTTTTTTTTTTACCTTTTCCTAATAAAGTTTTCCTGGGAGTTCTTTCTTGTCTTCACTGAGGGTCAAAGGTTGGTGGAGCCAGTCAGGCTTAGCTAGACCTGTTATGCCTTTCCAACCTGCTGTTTTCTGTCTTGTGCTTTGTTTTGTTTCCGTGTGCTTCCTTGTGTGTGCATCATTTTGTTTAGTGATTGATTGTCGACTAGTCCCTGCCTAGAGGGAGAGAGAAATAAACCTGATTTGACTTTGTGAAATGAGTGAGGAGAAAGTCAATAGAACATAAGCCTGGTTGTGACTGTATGATACTCAAGCTCAGTGTCCACTAAAGCCAGTGAGACCCTGCCACAACACAATAGTGATTCAACCTATACCCAGTTTGTGAAAGCTTTTACATTTTCTGTTGTAAACACCCCGGTGTTAGGTAGGTCTTTCCTGGAGAAAATCAACGACAGCACTTTGTTTGGAATTAACAGAAGAAGAACTGAGCAGCGATAGCCACCATGGCTGAACAGGACCCACTGTTTGATTGACAGTTGATCTGTGGGAAGTGCAGTGCAGAAACACCACAGCAACGCCCACTTAGCACTAAAGATGTTCCCAAAAAAAGTTTCTGCGCTTTTGTTAAGTTGATGCTTGAAATGTGTATGACTAAAATGATTAATTGTTTGTCTAAATGTATCAGCTCAGTCTTTTTGAACAACTAAATTGATGTTTTATGCAATGAGAATGTGTGGAAGCAGCAGAGCATGTATATTCAAGACAAATTTCCCATGGGGAGCAATAAAATATATCTTATCTTGAGTTAAATTATGATTAATAAGGGTTTCATTCCAAAACTCTCATCACTCAATATTTCTAAAATATGATTACATCTTTTAAAAATGTTAGAATTTTTTATGAAACATCATTTGGTAATTGAAGCTAATAACTCATTTTCCATATTAAGTTTTATTGTCATGCCAGCAATTATTTTGTAAGAGAACGTGTCAGATTTTTCAAGTAGTGGATCTCAGCTACGGTTTCCTCTGACCTGCATCTCCAGTGAGATCATTTTTAGGCTGTGTTATTTTCAGAAGGCAGCTTTATAAATACTGACTGCAATATACAGGAAGAGGATAAAATAACAGAAACACAGGTACAATAGGAATATCAAGTACCTACAGTAATAAGGAGTAGGGCCACAGGTTGCCTTCAGACCTGCTTCAGTGCTACTACACTCATGTATGTCAAAAGGGAAGTGTGTGTAGTTTTTGCTGTAGTTTTGGGGTGTTTAGCAGCTATAGTGTGTGTCTGTCTGTGTTTGGCAGATGTCATGATTTCAGAGACTGCTCCCCCCGTCATATTAAAGAGTCACTAAACCCCAAACCCAAATCTGTGGTGTCAGGCTTCACCACAGATTTGGGTTTTAGTTACTCTTTAAACAGTGTTGCAGTTTTTGTGACAGATGCGCCTGCAGCTCACCTGCCAACTATATTTGACCCCTTTAGAACCTTATATTGCTTTGAAAACTTACATAATAAAGTGGAGATTGGTTTGATCTCTGATCTTATTTGAATGCTAATTGGTATGCAGCTTAATATGTGCTGTCTGTGTAGCTGCCTTTGGAAATGTGATTTAGCTACTTCAAAGTGAAAGTCCTTTTTCATGTGGTGTTTCTGTTATTTTGTCCACCTCCCTGTATATTCAACATGTTGCATTCATGCTCTGTGTTATTTTTGAGACACACTACAGTTGATTCTGTGCAGCCAGGTGGCCCTTATGCATTTTAATGTTATATATGTAGAATTGGGAGCCAATAAAGAAGAGCTTTGTCTCGCTAAGTCATTTGCTTCCACACTGACCACAGGAAGACGGCTTTTCCAAACCTCTTTTTAACTTTTATTTATCCTGGGGCAGTTTTTTTTGCTGATCACCTTGCTTAACATTCATACAGTTTCACACATTCCCACCTTTGTGTTGCCCAGAACAACAGCAGTCCTCTGCTGTTGGCCTCGGAGCAGCGGGTTAAATGCCTTGATCAAAGGCACCTCAGTAGGTGTTAAGGGAGGTGAGAGCATTACATATTCATATTCCCTGCCCAGATTTTCCCAACTGGACTGGGGTTTTGAAACAGCTTTACAAGCACGTCACAAGCATGCTTCTCTAACCCTTAGACCATCCATCAGTCAAACCTGAAGAGCAAAGCACCTGTTTCTACCTTCCTTAGTCCTGAATTTAAAACACGCGTGAAGATGTTTTCTTTTTAAGTCTGAGCACGAACAAGTGACAAGGGAATAGATAATTGTTTTCCAGCACTAGATTCCATTTGATGAATGTCTCATTATAATCTGGAGATGATGGATGTGAACTGAATAAAGGCATGGTGTGTATATGTGCCTGTTATGGGAGAATGAAGGATATGAGGGGCTCTCAATCCTATTCTTCGCACAGTGAGGTGTAATGGTTCGGAGTGAAAGGTTTTAATGGCTTTTAGTTGTTATTATTCCATGTGTTATGACAGCTTGATTGGGCCTGCGGTCTTCTTTCATTGCGGTGCCATTTGCATGCACCTCCCTTTGCCTGTCTCCACAGCTTTGTGTTGTTATGGTAATTTTCATGAAGTAGATTGCATCTAGCTGACTGCTCCACTTGGGTCCTGTCTGTGAGAGAAGCCCGAAGCAACAGCATAATAATCATAATGAACACATCAGAACAATGCCAGAGCAATAACATGCACACCAGACACATTATAACCATTTTAATGACCACCATGCTTACCTAGCTGAGTAACTAATTACAAACCGTCATGTAGCCAATGGTCTCTACTTTGCCCTGAGAGTTTTTTTTCCCCCCTTTGTTTGTATTCTACTCAATTTACTTTTCCCATTTTACTTTTACCGAATTTCCCCATGGGGTTCATTCAAGGTGCTACGTGCATTTTAACATCAATAAATCACTAACTCAATTATTTTGATACATTAGCATAATAAGCATACACAAATGAGACCATTGCTGAGAAGACTGATAGCCTCTACCGGCCTCTATACTGCATTTTACAATGTGTGCCACCGAATCAGATTTTGCAGGAAATCTGCTGGGTCGCTTTACTGCACAACGGGAGATTGCTTTATGGCACAAAACAGGAAAGTGTTGGGGAAGGCTACTTTAAAAAGTAATTTGTTACTTTACTTCATTACTATCTTTAAAAGTAACTAGTTATGTTACAGTGTTACTATTAAAAGTAACTTGTTAGAGTACTTTTGCATCAACCACAAAAAAAACAGGCCGTAGCTATATGGCTTGTACTGCCAAGTGTGTTGTCAATCATTGTTTTGAAATGCAAAGAAAGACTATTTCTCTGTTTTTTAAACAGTAAGTCAATCTCATTTATATCAAGCATGCTTAAATAATGTTTTTTCAATTAGCAACATGTTTTCTGCATGAAATACTGAATTTTAAAATGTACACAATCAAAAATGAAACATAAAAGGAAGATAAAATCAATCACTTTGATAAATGAATGCGTTAAACTACTAGTTGCCACAACAAGGCAATCCGCATTCTCCCCCCAAAAATGTCCGCAACTTTATTCCAGTTCCACTATTCTGACTGTATGCAATTTGAAGATGGTATTATAGAGATATTCCAAAGGGAATTCTTTACCTGTAGCAGTCTGCTGCAGATGTAATTCATTTTAGCACACACTATCCTATGGCTTCCTCTCATGGTGAGTCTCAAACAAACAAGTGTTGTTCTTGCCAGAATTATACACAGGTGTGCAGCAACTTGAAAACTAATTAAAAAACACTACAGTTGCACTTGACTCAGACAGTGGGTAGTACTTCAACCAGTGGAGTGAGTACAACTATAGTTTCCAACTGTGTTACACTCACACCTCAAATCATCACCATGACCACAGCTGAGAAAGTGATCCAGGTCACAGCACCATGGCTACATGTGTCATTTATGCAAGCAAGAACCACTACTTCCACTTATCTTGGGATTAAAGTCGCCCGTCATGTGCTTGCTTGACTGTATAATGGACAGCTCTTCTACCGATGAATCAATGCGAAGACTCTCAAATTTGACAAAGGGTACTGTTTCAACCCACAGAGGCAGTTATTCTATTATAACTGAACTGTTCCAAACAGACATCCCATCACTAACAGTCTCTGAAAGTCTATTCAACACACAAGTCTGCAAAGAGCTGTCTTGAATCTGAGCTTTTCTATTTTTTACTTCTTCCCTCTTCTGATACCGCAGTGTTTCCCCCCAAGCCCTGTGTGTGTATCTGCATACCTATTTCCAGAACTGTGAATGTGTGTGTGTGTGTGTGTGTGTGTGAGTGTGTGTGCGTGTGTTTGCAGCCTAATACCCAGCCCCTGTGTGTGTGTGTGTGTGCCTGGGTAAGCGTGTGTGCGTTTTGCGTCTGGCTGTGTTTGTATATCTGAATGTCTGCAGGCCTGTGTGTGTCTTGCCGGTCCCCGCGCTGCTGTATGTGTGTTTGTGTGTGTAATTGGGGCTCATGACCACATCACCTCAGGTGGGCCGGCGGGGAGCAGCAGCCATCTGGTCGGCCCAGGGGGAGTCCGCTGGCCACCCCAGAGCAGCTCGGCCCTAACAGGTAGCCCGCCTGACATCTCCAACTCATCTCCAACCTACCAAACGGCGGATAATGAGGGGCAGACAGCTGGCCGATGGACCCTGTGTGTCCCCCCCCCCCCTCCTCCCTCCTCCCCACCCCTTTACCCCCCAAAGGAAAACTGTCAGAAATGCCTACTGAGCTTTTCAGCAGTGTAAGCAGTTCTCTGGTAGTAGCTTTGACTGGCATGCGTCCCAGTGCGATGGATACTGTGCTGCATGGTTTTCTCTTCAAGACGCAGCATACAGAGACACACTCAACCCCCTTACTCCCCTCAGTCTCTTAGTTACAGCTGCATGTGTTTTTTTTTTTTACTTTTACCTGAAGCAGGAAACAAGGTTTGGCTCAGATAATGACGATTTGACAGACTTCTTCTACAAAGCAGAGGCTCGATATCCCAGCTTTGTTCCACCACTCGAGGGATGAGGAACCACGTTCACACTGAGTGCCGTGTGGTTACAACATTTAGCCTACAGATGGCAGTGTTTCAAAGGAAACTCGGAATGCATGGTGCTGTGGGCATTTTTACTGGACTACAGTATAACCTGCGACGCATAATCAAGCAATAGTATCGTCAAATATGTGTAGGATTATTATTACTTCTATAAAGTCTTAAAGGGCTCTGGCTGATCTCTATTTGACTGAATGCATGGGCCAGACCAACAAGATACTGTAGCCTACCTGTCCCTTCCCATACTGCAAAAATACATTTCAGAGTATGTTTAATAGTGCTAAACAATTGGTCTAACATGCAGCCTATTGGAACATAGAGATGGCAATCATTCGAAAGGTATTTCTGGACACTGGATAGCCTATACATTTTTTTCTTCCTATGCCCTACTGACAACATCTGCAAGGCTGAAATGTATGGAGGAATGTATGTTTTACCATAGGCTCCAGGGATTAAATTAAATATAAAAATAATCCTGATTAATTCCCAATAACAGAGAAATGTAAAAAAAAAAAAAAAAAAGACATTTTGCAGAGAGTTGCCTACTGATGTGAGTCTATCCAGGGAAAAAATAAATCCAAAATATATATATATAAAAAAACCCATAATGTATTGCAATGCGCTCAAGTTGTGCCAAAGGATGACGCGACGGAGGTTGGGTCTAAAAGCGCACACTGTACGTGAGGTGCAAGTGAACTGATGGGTGACTTCATGTAGCACCGGCATTCACCGAGCCAGACCGTGAGAGAGAGAGAGAGAGAGAGGGAGAGAGAGAGAGAGAGAGAGAGAGAGAGAGAGAGAGAGAGAGAAAGAGAGAGAGGGTTGCGTGGTAGCCTGTTGGCAATAGAACATGATCAATCCTGAACCAAGTGGGAGGGTCACTTGATAACGTCTCATCTTCAGCGATTAACGGAGAGATGCCCGCTGCCGTCCAGATGACTTCATATGCGTAGCAGCTGCGCTTAGAATAAACTGCAATTTCTACCGGTGTATCTGGAATACACACACACACACACACACACACACACGCTGGCATCTACACCGACTGACTGACTGAGTGAGACGCGGGACGTATCGCCAAATCCCAGGGAGAGGAAGAGGATCCGCGCTGCTCATGAATGAGTCTCCTCTTATTTCAAGGTGAGTAATCCATCCTGTATTAGTAACTGAGCGGTGGCCGCTGTTGCAGCCCGCCGGTGTGCAGCGCGGATAAAGTTGGGTTTACTTTGCGCGCCTCGGACGCAGCGCGGAAGACGTGAGCGTTCAGTGAAATGGTGCACTCTTCTTCCATCATATATCATTTACCGTGAAATGTTTGGGAACGAGACATATTGTGAAATAAGTACTATATCTGATCGGATTTTTAAAAATCTTATTAGTCTATTGCTGTGTCTTTGCTGGCCAGCTGGACAATAGCCAACAGATGTGGATTGACAGTGCGAGTGTATATGCTTCAGCTTCACGATTCTTCAGTAGCCAGTAGATTTACAGCGCATCAGGCAGAAGGTAGACACAGCACTGCATTAGCTCTGCTCCAAATCATTGCATTATCAGCAGGAGAATTTTCACACTACTTCAGACAAAGCCTGCTGCACATTATTTAGAGCTTAGCTTGTGCAGATTTTGTTTTTTCCCCAGAACTCAGGGAAAGCATGCAGGAAGCTGCTCACCCACATGGATTATTCTGGGCAGTGTATCTGATCGTTGGTCATGAGAATACCAAAGTAAAGCTTTTCGCCTGGAGATAGTTAATCCTCCATCGCTGCCCTGCTCTTGCCTGCTGCCGGCTGCCTCCTGCAACCCGAGCCCATGCAGCCCTTGGCAGCCTGGGGAGAGCAGAAGCCACTGGGCCGGTGATAAGGCTGGGCATAAGCTGAGATGGAGCCTGAGCCTAAAAGAACTAAAGCACACACAGCTGTACCAGTGCCAACCTCAACAATGCTGTTGACCAAGTGCATCTTTGTTCAAGGCTGTCTGTTGTGTGTGTGGGTGTGTGGGTGGGGGCGGTGGTGGTGGGTGGAGGGTTGTTGGATTCACGGCTCTTTGACTCTCACCCCTCATGCAAACCAGATGAACCCTCTTCTCTCTGTGTGCTCTTTCTGGTCCGGCTTATCTTGCTGGCCAGTTGGACTAGCTTTTATTCTCCTGGCCCTCCAGAGTGGGTAAAGCCTCTCACAGAGAGGGAGAGGGAGAGAGAGAAAGATTGGCTTCTCTCTCGGCGTGCTCATGCCAGTCAGCCGGTCCGGCACTTTATCAGTTGCCTGCTAATTTTAGAATTTAAATGAGTCTCCATATTAGTTCTGTCTTCCTTTTTATTGCTGTATTTGACAGCGTTAAATAAAACTGAGATTTTGGTTGCAATGATTGCTGTTCATCTATTTGGTGGTGCTTAGTGAGTTGGTGGTAAACCAATCTAAACTCAGAGTGTACCCATCATTTTTAAGCTCATAACTTAATCGCAGCCTATTTATTCCGCCACACAGAGTCAGACTGATGCACAGTAGGTTATATGGAACCAGGACATGTCCAAGAAAATGAACATTTGTTTGTTCATTGGTGGCTATTTGCTTTATGGCGTTTTTCCCACTGCATCACTTTTTGTGTTGGTTGTTCTGAATGTAGGGGGACTGCTGGTAAAACTGCATTATTTTGCAGTCTTGTGACCCTGAAGGCGGTGTGTGAGCAGTGCAGGTGAAGTAATTTAGAACATCTGTCTCTGTCATTCTCACCCACAAGCCATGAGTTAAGTGTTATCTCAGACTCCTACAGAGATTAATGAGCTATACATTTGGGGAAAAAACAGAAAAAAAAGCAAAAAAAAACAGTGTTTGATTTGAGTCACCACGCCGGTTCAATCTGTGACATTGATTTCGGCGTGATTTGAATATCACTGAGTGCAATGTGGGTCAGCAGCAAGGCAACGCGCAGCAGTTGCAGTACTACGTCAGGCGAATTAGTGTATGTAAGACAATTACACGGTGTGTGAGTGCACAGCAGCTCACTGCTACTACCCATTGCTGGAGACTCCCCCCCAAACCCCCCTTCACCAAACCCCCCTCACCCCGTTGCCCACGGAGACGCTGATTAAACACGACTGCTCAGATGCTACAGCCTGAGGAAGAAGAAGAAGGAGGGCCCCCAGTGTGTGTATTGTGTGTGCGTGTGTGCGTGTGTGTATGCGCGTGTACGCTTGTATACATGCGCGTGTACGTGCTAATGTGTGTGCATTTACTAGTGTGTGTGTGTCTGAGTGTGTGTGTGTGTGTTTGTTTGCATAGGAGAGAGCGAGAAAGAGAGAGAGGAAGAGACTCAAACGGTGAAACAGACCGACACAGAGAGAGAGAGAAAGAGAGAGAGCGCGAGAGAGAGAGAACAAAATCCTCTAAATTAACAAACACGGCCGATAGCTGTCGTCCTCCCTCTCCTCCCTCTTTCCTCTCTCTCTCCCCCGTCCCCTTGTCAATCCTCAGTCACCTGCTTATTTCAATGTGCCTGGAGGGAGGAGGAGATACAGGTAGCTGAGGTGGAGAGAAGGAGAAAGAGACGGGGAGAGAGAGAGAGAGAGAGAGAGAGAGAGGAGTGTAAGAGGTGGAAAGAGAGAGGGACGCAGGAAGGTAGAGAGAGAGAAAGATGGAGAGAGGAGTGTAATAGGTGGAAACAGAGAGAGAGAGAAATAGAGATGGGATTAGACAGAGAAAAATAGAGAGAGAGAGAGGGAGAGAGAGAGAAAGAGAGAGAGAGGTATCGGGAAGTGTGTGGGAGGAGAGGTACAGGTGGAAGCGTGCCGCTCACCTGCCAGATGGCTGCTTTGGCAGTGCTCAGCATGCAGTGATGGCTGCCTTGCAATATGGCATATCGCCTCCAGATTGTCAACACCATTGTTGAAACAAACAGTGCAATAACTTTGCTGATGTGTGTTTTGCATGATTTTCTCTGGCACTGGTGTGTGGCACGGTGTAAGCAGGCAGCGCATGGTCACCGACAATGTGGGAAGCTATGGACATGATGACTTTTGAATAAGACTGTGTGAAGTGTGGCTGCTGGTACCATTTAAAGTGATGTTGAACTTTGGTAGTACCTTGGGTCGTGCAGCTTCCTGGCCATGACATAACCCCAAAATTGTCGATTCTCTGTTATCTGTTGCTCCGGTAGAGGAGACCTGTTTCGCCATACAATGGCAGTGAATAGAAAGAGAAAAAAAAAACACAATTCTCCAATCGTCTCTCATGGAGCACCGGAGCAACAGATAACAGAGAATCGCCGATTTGGGGGTTATATCATGGCCCAAAAAAAATCACAATTTTCTTATATTTTTATCTCAAAATCCCACTACTTTTACTTCCTGGAAAATGGCATAGTTTTAGTGGTTACTTCATGGCGCACGAGTTGGTGTACATAACAATTCCAATCAATCATTTTACACATTACATTAACCAAGTAGAAGGGCACTAGATGGGCCAAGGTATGTGCTATTATTGCTTGTTCGTGAGTCGGATCCGGACCCGCTCCAAAATTTAATGGGTTCTTCGTTGGCCCATGCTACACCCTTCCACTAAGTTTCATGAAAATCAGGCCAGTAGTTTTTCCATAATCCTGCTAACAGACAAACAAACAGACAAACAAATGGCACCGAAAACATAACCTCCTTAGCGGAGGTAATAATACCAATAGTAAGTAAGTAAATCTTTCTATAATTAACTTTTGAACACTTTGAATAGCCCCTCCCCCCATTATATTCAGCTTCAGCACCATCCAGATGCTGTTTCCTTGTGACTTGGATGACAGATACTTTGAAGATGTGTGAAAGCCGCAGTCTGGCAAACAAACACCACACTGAACCAAGCACCAAGGATAGTTTTCTCAGAGAAAGTAAGGCATCAATTCTCATAAATAACTCATAAATGCCCAAATGTGTTCGCTCAGCGGGAAAGTCTGCAAGATGGCTCCCCATCAGGTTAACCCACTACATGTCCCACAAGCCCACAGCACCTGGACTACATCTGAGGCTTCTGTATAGTGATCAGCCCTTGGCAGCCACAAACCAGGTGGGACTGGACTTGCTTAATAGACTTGGAGAATTAGTTTTTCATTTGAGAATCAAGTCCTAGCAAGACGGAGAGATTATAGCGATGAGAAATGGCCTCTGCTGTGTATTTGCCTGTAATTCTTTACTGTTTGTAGCTATATATGCTATTTCTGAAGACTTGGAGAATTGGTTTTTCATTTGAGAATCAAGTCCTAGCAAAGAGAGATTATAGCGATGAGAAATGCCCTCTGCTGTGTATTTGCCTGTAATTCTTTACCGTTTGCCCCTATATCTGCTATTTCTGAAGACTTGGAGAATTGGTTCTTCATTTGAGAATCATGTCCTAGCAAGATGGAGACATTATAGCGATGAGAAATGCCCTCTGCTGTGTATTTGCGTGTAATTCTTTACTGTTTTCGCCCCTGTATGTGCCATTTCTGAAGGTGCTGTTGTAAAAGAATGAGTTTGATGAGGGAAAAGTCTGCCTTCCGTTTGCCTTCAAGTCACTTTCTATTTGAGGGGAATTCACCTGTTTCTGCAGTCCTGGTAGACCTCTGGCCCACTGGGGTGCCGTACTTTTAACCAGGCTATTTCTATTTCCGATTACTGTGGAAATTTCTATGCATCTGTCCCCAAATCGTTGTCAGTGACTTAGGAATAGGGATAGAGTTTCAAAGTAGGTTAGAATTAGGGACAAGCCAGACTGGGCAGGCCATGGAGACAGACTGAGATAATCTGGGCAGATGCTTGTATTTGTGCAGCTTTTGGGTGAATTGCCACCAAAGGCCTTATTTGCACTCCGGATTAACTGTTAAATGGGTGCTGGAGCAGCAGATACTTAGAGGGAAAGTTAGTGAGAATAGTAGAACATGCACTGTCTCTCCTCCTCTTTCCTGTTTCTTTCTCTCTCGCTCACTGTCTATCGCTCTCTCTTCTTCGCTCACAGTGATTTGTCAGCAGTGAAGGTAGCAGCTGTTCCTTTTGCATTGTAATTTCTTTGATCATAATTATTCGTGCCAGCTACCTCCAACTTTGGCATCCTCCGCCCCACTAAGCCATATGGGCAAAGAGGGAGGAAGCTGAGGAAACATACAGGCTTCTTTGGAATCAGTTGTTTGATTTGTGTGTGCGATGATGTGGGAATTACGGACATATGCGCTTCGCAGCTTCATATGGATGCTCTGCGTCACTGTATGTGATTATTTCCCCCCCTGTTGATACGCTCAGCAGAGCCTTTTCGCTGCCATGCAGACAACACTGGACATATAATGTATTTCTACGTCTAAGCTATGAATGATCTATCCAGACAAAGCAATATAAGCCCTGCGCATTGGTAACTGAATCAGCCTGGGCAGAAGATAGTTTTGTTCTGCAGAGAGAGCAACGTCAACTCCTGGATATCAGAGGCTATTTAAAAAGAACAAAAGAACTGAAGATGGGAGCAGACAGTGTATTTACAGCAAAGCACAGAGGCTGTATAACAAGCTGGTAGTCACAGAGAAAAATGGGTAAGAGAGAGAGAGAGAGAGAGAGAGAGAGGTCTTACAGTACAGGAAACCCAACTGGAGAACTGTTCTGTACTTGTCTCCCGGCCCATATCAGAGACTAGAGCTCACATTTCCCCAGCCTCATTCCCTCTTCCCTTCAGCTGTACTGTCCACTCCAGGCTTTGCTCCGACTCCTGTCTGCACCCCTTGTTCTTCTTCACGTCACACAGCCACGCTCTGTCTTCTTCTGTGGTCGCTGAATTATAGAAGACCTGCTATTGCACTCAGGCTGCATGGGTTTTCATCAGAACGCTGGAGGTCACTTTGACTTTCCCCTCTGTGCTCATCATATATGCAACGCGAGGGCTACAGGAGTTGAGAGGAGCCTGCTTGAGGTCACCATTAACCAGGAAAGACCGACAATGAGATTTATGGAAGAGGAGATGGCGCTGAGAGGAGGGAAGGGAGGAGAAAGGCATGCATGGATAAATCTGACTGTGGCGGCGGTGCCCTTCATCCGGTCCCTGCTCTTAACAGCAATTTCAGCTATAGTACTGTATCTGCATGTTTAATGCATACGCTCGGAGATAATGGCGAGCATTGCTGAGGAGGCCGCCGATTGTGTTGCGGCGATGTGTTTGAATTGGTCCCCCATCTCACATTTGCCTGTGCCCAGGTCCCTCGCAGCGTCCTGTGGTTGTTAAGAGCAGAGCGTGTTGGGATGACATACTGCTGTTTTACTGTTCCCCGCAGACATCCTCCGCTATTCCACCATCAAGATTAGTGGTTGGCTTGAGAGTCCTAAAGCCTGCAATTGCTGAATTGACCAATAAACTAAACAACAAGTATGGAAAAAAGGCAATTAGATTTCCTTTTTGTTAATATTAAATC
>NW_027279356.1:0-157500 GCF_046629955.1 Centroberyx affinis
AATTACCCAGCGCCCTGGCATGTCTGCAGAGCCATGCTCCGTGTGTGTGTGTGTGTGTGTGCGTGTGCGTGTGTGTGTATGTGTGTGTGTGTGTGTGTGTGTTGCCACAGCGCAGCTTCTGCGCTAACTCTCCATCTCCCGCCATATGTGTAGCCCGGTCCTGTAGTGATAGGAGTGAGACGGATCGCCCTCCACAGCAGATGTGCTGACAGCAGAGAAAAAGTTAGTTGACTTCTTCCCTGGCATATTACCCACACTCCCCCTGTGATCCCTCCTCCTGCTCCTCCTGACTTCCTGCCATCGCTCAGAACTCTGGGAGATTTCTGGGAGGATTCCCAATCAAGCCGGCGAACCCCAGTCTTCTGGCTTGTGTTTGGGTGTGTGTGTGTGTGTGTGTGTGTGTGTGTGTGAGAGCGAGAGAGAGAGAGAGAGAGAGAGAGTCATACTTGTTCTTTCATATTCCTTTATAAAGTTCTTGGTCCTTGCTATCCTCCATCTTCTCTGCTCTCTCTCTCTCTCTCTCTCTCTCTCTCTCTCTCTCTCTCTCTCTGTATGTTCTTCCTCTACTCTATTCCTCTTTGCTGTCTCCACTTTTCTGCCCTCTGCTTTCTCTTTTTGACCTCCTTTTCCCCTCTTTGCTCTGCCTCTTCCTCCTGTCCTTGTCACCCCTTCCATTTAACATCCATCCCTTTCTCTGTCTTTTCCTCCATCTCTTTCCCTGCCTTTTCCTTTTCCCCCCTTCTCTCCTCAACCCCATACTTCTCCATCTTCTCCTCCTCTCCTAACCTCCTCCCCTTTTAGTGTCTCTGGCCTCCCTGCTGCGGTGACTTTGAGATCTCAGCGTGTCTGGCTATAGTTTCCCGTGCAAAGAATGACTCACATAGGGAATGCGGGCCAAGTTCAGCTCCAAGCTTGTCTCCTTCCACGCTTCCCTCTCTCTATATTTGAATTCTTATGCGGTGTAGATATCACAAGAGCACAGAACATGGCATTGACTTTCTGATAGTCGAAAACTCCGCTTGTAGGTCATATTTCATCACTTAGTTTGGGAATGTTAAGCGTGATAAATATGCATACCTGGGATGTTTGTATTATGTTTGTTTTGAATCTGTCGTGTGTCTCTGTTTATTACATATGCTGTTTGTTGTCTTTGGAGATGAACCGCTACTAAGTCAACAAAGATCTGAAAGGTTTTTTCTTATTAGGGAGTGAGATAAACAAGCAAGATAGAAACAGGATAGGGGGGGAGAGGCAGGGGGTCGAGAATGAGTAGAGGAGAGGAAGGAGAAGCAAAAAAAGGAAGTATAAAGAGATGAGAGAGAAGGAGTGCTCGCTTGTTAAACTCCTCAGCACTCCAATTCTTCCCTGGGAGGCTGAAGTTCATGCAAGATTATCTGTAGTTTAGCTGTTGACACGATGTTAAGGCCATTAAAAAGAGAAACACTGTAAACAATTAAAGTCATCTTAAAATAACCGCCGGGAAGGCTGTTAAATGTTTCACCAGCAAAGCTGTCATGGAGGCCTTTCAGAAAAAAAATAGAACCTGCCATGAGGAGCTGTTTTCGAACCCACGTGAGCAAAAAAAGTGAATGCTGCTTTGCTGAAAGCCTCCACACTGTCGCAACCTCTCTGTGTGGGTTATTTTTAATCTGAAAGGAGATAAACATGGCAATTACTAATGTTTAGCTGAGCTGCTGCACCACCAAGCCTGCTAAAGCCTGCTAATTAAGTCCAAAGACTGGCAAAGGTAAAGAAAAGGAATCATTCTCTAGAGATATATGAAGACATTGTTTTTGTCATCTAGAAGTGCTAATCTGCCTTAATCATGGCTTTGATATGGTTCTGTGACTGTAATACCGCCACACACACACACACACACACATTCTCCCTCTGTATCTTTCTGTGTGTGTGTGTGTGTGTGTGTGTGATCTTGTTTATACACCTTACCATATTAGCTCATGATAATAGCGGGTACATTTATTTCCCGTAGCATAATTTACCTCAATCATATGAAAACGGCACACAGAGGCCGAGGCAGTGCCGGTGTCCGCCTGTGGCAGCCGTGTTGCTCTCTCTGTCTGGATAGTTAGGGCTGAGATTGCCAATAAATAGTGGCCGGTGGCCTTCAGCATCGCCAGCGGGGAGAGATTTGTGTCCTCGCGGCCGATTGGTCCAGGCCTGAGGAAGAGAACAAACCATCTCGTTAATCAGGGAACACTCACCGTGGGGACACCGCGTGTGTGTGTGTATGTGTGTGTTTCACAGCCAGTCACGCTCCAAAGGCTATGTGTGTGCACCTCTGCCTCAGAGCTGGTGGCACGTTGTCATAATAGTGTGTGTGTGTGTGTGTGTGTGCATGCATACGTCAGTGTGTGTGTGTGTGTGAGAGAGAGAAAGTGAGTGTTTGTGTGTGCAATATTATGTCAGGCGATTGAGACACCAGCAGTGCAGATCCGAGCCGATGGATGACAGATGACAGGGTGTAAAAGGCCACAGGAGCAGCCATGAGTCACACACACACACACACACACACACACACACACGCACACACACACACACACACACACACACACTTAGCCTCTGGTACATGCCTAGCTGGAGAATCTGTCACATTACATTCCTACCTGTGCTAACTAGCAGCACTTTTCACCTTCAGGGTTGCCAAATCTGACTGAGTCTAATATAATGTCAAGTCTGAATATCATTACACTGTTGTCTGTTAGAAACCTCGAATTATGTGCAGAAACCTCCTGTTTTTTTTTTTTGCCAAGAAGTCAACTTTCCACAAATCAAGAAAACATTCCCAGGCTACTTTCGGATTGATATCTGTACTTACACAAGTGGTTTGAATTCCTTGCTTGAGGGGTGAAACTTGCTCATCTCAACTGTGTTGACTGTCTCGGTCCAGTGTGGGTCAAAGGGTCAAACATGGTATCCAATGGCCACCCATACTAAGGTTTATACACCTATGGTACTGTAAGGCACTTCGGATAAGTGTCTGCTAAATGGACACTTTTATAACAACTTGTGTTATTTTAAGCAGTTTAAGCATGCAAAATATTAAAAACACCATGCATAAAAAATAAAAACAAAATTAGAAAGCTGAGATTCTTTACAACAGCAACATCATTCAATGTTCATAAGATGTATGGTAAATGCCTAACAAGCAATAGGTATCTGTGTATGGCGTGAGAAAGCAGCTCTGCCCTGCTGTGAGGTTCCAGTGAGCAGGTGCTGCCTGTGATCACTTTAAAGATACCTGCAAACTAGCCGTTCCCACAGTGTGGCTGCCTGGCATGATAACTTCATAGGAAGTGGAGCCAGAAATATTTTCCCAAAGTCTTTGTAACTGAGATCTGCGGTTTGGAAGCTGATGAAAGTTAGAAATCTTTTTTTTTTTTCCTCTTTGCCAAAAACATTGCCGTGACAGCAAGCCACCAAGGTTATATCTGAAGACAACAATGATGGTAATAGAGACCATCTAGTAAAAATAAGGATGTTAAAAGAAACACAGACACCATGACTATGCTTATATTTGCAGTTGATTGAGACTTCACACACCAAAACTTTACAGACTTTGTAGCCTACATAACACTAGTAAATATGTGTCTGTTTAACAGGATGGGTTTTCAGGTGTGTGTGTGTGTGTGTGCGTAGCCAGAGAGAGAGAGAGAGAGACAGAAGGAGAGAGAAAATGTGTCTGCATGTGCATGTGGTGGCTCACGTTTGAGCGTCACGTTTGTCAGGCAGGTGAAGCAGGTGGATGAAAAAAGGCGCAGTGGTAACTTTTGTTTGGGTACTGAAGCAGTTGTCCATTTACATCTAAAAACCATTAAGGCTTAAACTGTTATGAAGTTAGATACAATAAACATTGTACTGGATTATGTCAACTTGTCATTTGTTTCCTCTCTTCTCTTCTCTTCTCTTCTCTTCTCTTCTCTTCTCTTCTCTTCTCTTCTCTTCTCTTCTCTTCTCTACTCGTCTTTTCTCCTCTCACCTTCCCCCACCTTTTTCCTCCCCTTCCTTCCTCCCACTCCTTCACCCATTCTGTCCCGGAGGTAGCCCCAGGGTAGCCAGGTGTGTGCCTGTGTGTGCACGTGTGTGTGCGTGTGTGTGTGTGTGTGTGTGTGCGTGTGTGTGTGTGTTGGGAGTGGGGGGTTATTGCCTGCATTTTTGCAGCAACTGTGTCCAAATGTATCCACATCTTATTCCAAATGTGTCCAAGTTTGTCGTGTTGGATGAGTCTAAATGTGTCCACGTGTAAGATTGTTCTCACTCTGCATTCCCCTCCATGCATCATCATGTCCATGCTTCTTTGGACCTCTGCAGTGTCTTCTCTGCTGGTGCACGACTCCCTCCCTCTCTCACCCCACAGACCAAGAGGGGAGGCACCGGCACGCAGCATATGAAATCTCCACCCTAGTGGCTGTTTGCAGACACTACAGCTCATCTTTGATAAAACAACTACTGAGTGTATCTTTATACCTGTATATTTATTGCTGTGTCCAAATCAGTTGAGATATTGATACTCTAAAGGTTTAAAGGTTTAAATTAGTCATCTACTGGTGCTCTTTTTAACCCACAAATTCCAAATTCCATTCCACATCAATTGATTCAGTTCACTCAAACAGTACACAAATTATATTTTAACCATCTTGCACCACTATAAAACCCAAAGCAATGTTATGGCAGCTTTGTCCATTTTTTTCCCCCATCCATATTCCCAGGCAGACAGATGGAGCAGCCAGCCACTGGGTTAGAGTAAGCGAAGGGAAAAGGTGATGTGCTGTATTTAAATGAATGAAATATTAATAGAGTCAGCCAATTAAACTAGGGGCAGCCAGAGTGTCCCTGGAATCCAGAGTAGACATTAGCCTAGCACTAATAAGATGATTTCCATCAGCCACAGCCAGACAATGCAGGCAGCGGCTGCCAAGGCCAGTGAGACCCAGGGTGGGTGGGGGGTGAGGGGGGTGAGGGGGGTGGGGGTGGGGGTTGGGGGGGGGGCTCAGCAGGGGGCATCAGGAGCTAAAGACTGACTCCTGCCTCTGCCTGAGGGGTGAAGGAGAGGAGAGGAGCAGCAGGGTGGCATGAGAGGATGGACAAGAGCAGGGTAATGAAGAGTGGGTGGCTTGGATGCTGGAGAGAGAGGGAGGGAAAGATGTGTGTGTGTGTGTGTGTGTGTGTGTGTGTGTGCGTGTGTGTGCGCTTGTGTGTGTGTATGTGTATGTGTGTGTGAGTGATAACAAATTGGGGAACACTGCTTCTTTTCACTCCCTAAGCAGGGTGCTCAGTGACCCTGAAACTGCATTACAATCCACAGAAACACTGATTACCTTTTCTCTCTCTCTCTCTCTCTCTCTCTCTCTCTCTCTCTCTCTCTCTCTCTCTCTCTCTCTCTCTCTCCCTGTCTCAACACAGCTCAATGTAATTCATCAGGGAAATGTGAAACGTGAATTTTGTGGGTTTGTTGGGCAACACCACCACACATTCGCACCACACACACACACACACACACACACACACATATACAAATCCCACAGACATAAAACACAAACAGCAGCTGGTATATTATCCAGTCAGATATAGAGGTAGACTAATCAAGGCTTTAGTATAGTACAGTGTTCATCCTCAGAAACAAACAAAAAGAAAGAAAAAAACATTATCTGGAATATATTGCTCAGGATCTTGTGAATACAGATGATAGCGTGCCCATAATGTGTTTTAGAAGCCAAGATTTCACAGGCAAATAACTGCACGAACAATATAGGAGGAAGTTTTACTTCCATGCCCGCAAATTTTTCAAATGGTGGACATCTCATTTTGGAGACTTCTTCACTTAGCAGACGTGCTACTGCTATATGCTGACTCATCACTACTAAAGGACACACAGCTTGTCGTATCACACTCCTCCTTCTACCCTCCGCATCCCTTTCTCTTCCTCTCTTTCATGGCTAGCTATTGCTATTCTTAGCAGGGGGATGCAAAGCTCTCCATTACAACCCAATGGATACTGATGTCTACCCTTGCTTTTATGTTGGCCGCAGAGCTAGTGTGTGTGTGTGTGTGTGTGTGTGTGTGTGTGTGTGTCTAGTTGTCTACTGAGATATCTTAAGCCAGCTGCATTTTATACACCTCATGCATGGCTTAACTGAGCCAAGTTCCTGTGTGTGTGTGTGTGTGTGTGTGTGTGTGTGTGTGTATGTGGGTGTTTTGTGTCTGTTTGTGTGTGTGTGTGTCCTGCATTTCCATGCTGAATGCTTGTTCATGTGTGTATGTGCATGTCTGTTCATATTGTTTATACACCCCCATCCCCACTTATTCCTGTCTTTTTCATTCAATCTCTCTTCCTCTCTCTCTCTCTCTTTCTCACATACACAAACACACACACACACACACACACACACACACTGAGAAACACACACACTGACACAAATGACAATGGATTTATGACCATAAATTAACCTTTATCAGTCTTACTGTTATGTAATTCAATATTGTTTAATTTCTCTCAGTAATGCGATGTCAGTAATCCTTTTGGAGTGATTCAGTGTGTAATATTCCAATGACAGGCAGAACAAATACTTAGCTCACACATTGTGGGTAGGCACACTTCCATATGTATACACACACACACACACACATACACACGTGAACACGCACTCATGCACACAAACACACACACACACACACACACACACAGTGCTATTCACAGAGCAATCAGCGCTGCAGCTATTATTAATGAGAGAGAATCAGGTCATTAATATTTAAGCAGTGTCACTGGGGCCATCGCCATGAGAGCCTGTATGTGTGTGTGTGTGTGTGTGTGTCTTGTTTCTGTGTGTGTGTGTGTGTGTGTGTGTGTGTGTGTGTGTGTGTGTGTGTCCACATATAGAAGAGGGGCTGAGGGACTATAAGGCAATTTCCTCAGGCAGCGTAGTGAGACCTACTCCATTACAATAGGGTAGAGGGAGATGGAGACGTATTACTCCCTTAAACAGAGAGGGGGAGGAAGACAGCAACAGAGGAATCTGATTTGCTCCTTGTCCTCTATTCCCGTCCTCTTCTCTGCTCTGCTATCCTCTCTCCTCCTTTACTGCTCTATTCTCTTCTTCTTCCTTTTCTCTTCTCCTTTTTTCTCACCTCACATCTCCTCTTTTCCTCACGTATCCTCTCCGCTCCTCTCTCTCTCTCTGTCAATGGTTTCTGTTCTGTGGAGGATGAAGAGGCTAGAATAGGAAACAGCAGAGATATCTCATTACATCACACTGGATAGGATGGGCCTGGGAGCTTCCTGTGTGTGTGTGTGTGTGTGTGAGTGTGCACTGCCGGCGTGAACTCTTCTAATGAACACTGTTGGGGATTGCGACTCTTCGGTCCGTGTCTAGTCTTCCACACAGGGCAAACTGCGGTAACAGCACATACACGTGGACACACACACACACATACACAGACACACACACACACACACACACACACACACACTTACTCTCTCTCATGCACATCATTTTGGGGTCTAGGGGTGAGTGTGTGGAAGGGTGAAGTAAGGACTCTGTTAGCATAGAAGTTAGCATAAAAAATGTAAATAATGACATTACCTCTCGCTCTTGCCCTCTCTCTCTCTCTCCCTCACTCTCTCTCCCTCTCCCTCTCTCTCTCTCTCTCTCTCTCTCTCTCTCCTCTCTCTCTCTCTCTCTCTCTCTCTCTCTCTCTCTCTCTCTCTCTCCTTCCCCACAGCCTCTTTCTATGTCTAGGATTAGTGGGTATTACTTGCTCTGCAGAGCGAGGAGAATGAGACAGGTCTTAGTGCCAGCTCCTAGATTGGGAGAGCAGGGAAAATATTCCTTTATAATAACCCTCCTTTATTAAATCTAGCTGGGGGAGATCACCCCACTGAGCTGGTCTCCAGTACAGCTGCCAACCGTTGCCCTCAGTTAATGCCAAGTCATTTGGTTGGCTCAACAATAACGTGCTGATTGAAAGGTAATTAGTGCATGGTGAATCCTGTAATGTGCTGTTTGTGGATCATTGTGCTGTCCTGATGATGTATGAATGGGATTAGCCTACATAGAGTTTCATCCCAAAGTAAAGCATATTATGGGGTACTATTAAAGTTATGTTGTCATTTTAAGACCTTTCCATACAAAATAGTTAGCTTTTGTTTTGTTTTTTTAAATACCGACCGATGAATTAAACAAAAAAAAAGGTACAAATGGATATAAAACGTTTTAGCACACATCACATCACAAGCAGCCCATTAAAAAAAGATGCATGTTCAGCCATAGCTTAGCACAGGACAGCATGTTACAGAGGCCAGTATGACCGGTTTTCTCAGCTGCCTGTGTGCGGCCAACACCAAAGGTGCGATGCCTCATCAGTGAGCCTAGTGCTGCCTGAGACATGGAGAAACACATCACACCTTGAGCATTTCGAACAGATGTAACCGCACCGTCGTTCCTTTTTTTTTGTTGACACTCCACACTCGCAGGGAGGAGGAGAAGCAACTCGTTGGCAAGTTAGAAAACTTTGTCGTGATATCATCAAAGGGACGCGGCGGTTGTTCCCATATTGGCCATCTGCCTGTGTGTACAGTGATTTGATTACCTGGGAGCTTCATTAGGATGGAGAGACAGGGGGAGGCCGCGGCGGTAGCTCCCCTATCCTCCCTGCTCGAGTATAGGGTTACCGCCGCACGGAAGAGGCTGCATTGATTAGCCATAGAGGGAGTGTGTGTGTGTGTGTGTGTGGGGGGGGGGGGGGTGTAGCCTCACCCCGTGCCCCGGCCTGATAGCTGGGGAAGTTGGAGGTACAGAGATACACAGGGCCTGCTTTCCCCCAGTGCATCTTTGCATTAAGATCTTATCTCTTGGCTACCAACAAAACAAAGATAATCTGGATGCTAATATGCTGGTGGGAAGCCCAGGGAAGGGAAGTCCAGGAAACAGGCAATGCCGGAAACTGGGGCGGGTCTTTAAACTACATGAGGAGAGGAAGCAAACAATTTATATACTTATTTTCTGTATCGATCGACACAATACACCCAGTATACACACGCACATTGAGCCGACACAAACTGTGCTGTATGTAGTCTCACCATAGAGATGTTTGCCAAGGGCCTAAGGATGGAATTGTCTGTGTGATTTCCCTGGCATGGTTTGAAGTTTCTTCTCAGCTTGACTGTAAAGCGGATCTTCTCCTCTCGCTGCACAGATGCCGCTTTGGTGGCCATGTGTTTGTTTGGCAGACTCGCGCGGCGTCCTGTCCGGCGGAGCGGGGTGAAGGTGCGATCTTTGTTGTAACGCACCTCGGCTCTGTCAGGACCCGCCTCAGTCGAGAGAGCTGCCGGCTGATTACGGTTTTGATTACACTTTTATCAGCCTCCCTTTCGGCGCCGCTCCCCGCTCGGAGCCGGCTTAGTGAGAATGATGAATGGCTCTTTTAATTGTTTCTAATTGATAATTGCTCTGAAAGACTTTGTTATGAAACACAGCCAATTTAGTAACACCGATACACTGTAGTGCCTTATTAATTCTCTCCCGTCTGGCTCGAGCACCGTGCAATTGAAACGAACCCCGTCTGTGCATTCACGGGCCGACTGAGCAGTAATATTTCTCGATGTAAGAGCATGCCAGTTTTTAAATGCCAAAGCACTTTTATTTTTATTTCAGCTCTCTGTGTCCAATTCTATGGAGTATTCAAACACTCCACAGCTTAATTGCTTCAAACATTAAAATGTAATCTCTGCTGATTTACTGTGCTGTTTAGGTAGCAGGGTTAGAGATGGTATATAACTATGTTATAGCCCGGCTTATGTGTTTATCATTATCATTTATGATGAGATGATATTGGATGATAAATCCTCATCCCTGCCGCCCTGTGGCAGGCTTCCTCTGGTTCTGCTCCATGTTGGTGAGCTGCTCGGAGAGAACATTTGCATACATATTGTCTCACACCTTTAGATAGACTTTCTCTCTCTCTCTCACCCACTCTTACTCTATATCTAACTATCTACCCTTTCGAAAGCGCTTTCAAAGGCACATTTAATGAAAGGAAGAGGAAATGAAGGAAAGGAGAGGAGAGGAGAGGAGAGGAGGCCAGAACTAGGGTGTTGTTGGTCAGCAGGCCTCTAGATTGAGACGCTCCTGTTGCACCTGCCTGTCTGGTGGCACTGTCTCTATCTGGGCCATTCACACGCGGGCGACCTGATGTATTAGTGCTTGTTCGCTCCGGCTGTTTCCTCCTGCCTTGCCAAGCACTTACTGCTCTGTCTTTTGTTGCCTCGTCAAATCATCCAGGTGTTTACAGCACACTTTGATCTCTCTATTCAGCGGTTGTGAAAATTAATAATGATGGACAAAACAGAGAAGGACACGGAGAGAGATAAAGAACGATGAAGAGAGAGAGACCATGAAGCCTCACAGTAAAGGAAGCGACCTTTGACGTGTGTTATTTGACACATCTCGTTTGACGCTTCTGTGGCGCACTGCAGGCGACAGATGTGAAGCGTCAACACCAAGGCACTGGCATTTGCACTTCGCCACCATGATGTGGGTAATATATTTTACGTTGACATATATTATATAACCTGGTATATAGTTTCTCTGTTCTATAGAACTTTACAAACTAGCTGACTTGATGAGCTACCAAAGGATAGTAAAACCCCAAAACTGTAATATAATGACTGCGAATTAGAAATTAATCGAAAGACATGCATCATAATACAGACTCTCTATTTAGATCATTTGGAGTCGAGAATATCAGCGAGTCAGATAGTTGTTGGCTATCTGACTCGCTCAGCTACATATGAAGTGCAAGGAAACATTGCATTCATACCTTGATTAACTGCAGTTATGCCTCCACCCTTATTTCTTCAACTGATATACCATAGAACATGACGTGGCGTCATCCTTCAGACAGTAGACCAGCCTTCAGACATTGGATAACGCTGAATCTGAAACTTTGGCATCTGCCACCTTGGATAATGTGTGTGTAGAGTCAAATTTTTGCAGGTACTTCGCAGGATGATTGGAACCTAATTCCCAATTCTGCATCCTCTCTATTTTTTCTCTCCTCTCTCACCTCATTGCCTTTTTTTTACCTTGTCTCTGCCATGTTTCTCCCTCTTCACTTTTATCCTTCCCTCCTTCCGCTCCTTCCCTCCCTCCTTCCTCTCCTCCCCTCACTCCCTCCATCCCCACAGTGCTCAGGTTGACAGATGTTTGGCTGGCTGGCCTGTCATAATAACTGTGGTGCTGGGTGTCTCAGGTGGCTGGCGTTGGCTGCTCTTCGAGTACTTCACAGCCAGGACAGGACAGGACAGGACATTGCCTGGGGCTATGGGTGAAGGAAGGAGAAATGAGGATAGGAGCAGGGAGGAGAGGGGAGGGGTGGAGAGGATAGGAGCAGGGAGGGGAGGGGAGGGGTGGAGAGGAGAGGAGAGGAGAGGAGAGGAGAGGAGAGGAGAGGAGAGGAGAGGAGAGGAGAGGAGAGGAGAGGAGGAAATTTCAAGTCTATTTAATTGTCCATTTTACACACAGCCTCCATACAAGGCAAAATTTACAAAAGAAACAAGGAACAGTAAACATGTCACCCTCGCCCACGGATGTTGCAATCCACTTCACGGCCAATCAGTAGCACCCCCATTGGGCCAGTTATTGTCATTTTGAATATGCTGGAATGCAGTGGTGAGATGCATCATTCCCCCAAGTTTAGTAGAAATCTGATCAGTGGTGTCTGAGACATTGCGTGTGATGGATGGTTGAACGAATAACGAACAAATAAACAGAAGGAGACTGACCCATCATCTTCCCCCATTTTTATCGTAGAGAATAAGGAAAGGGCAGCAAAAGACAAGGAAGGTAGAAAACATGGAGCAAGAGGCACACGGATCAATGGGGCTGTTAGATGTTGTTGATGTTTAGATGAAAAAAATATGACAAATATTGCTATGCAACGAGTGAAGAAAAATGAAGACAAAGAGGGAAAATAGACATAGGAGAGGATAAGAGGAAGCAATAGGGAGTCGAGGTAGTAGAAGATGAGGAGAGGAGAACGGGGAAAGAGGAGGAGAGAGGAGGCGAGGATGGGTAGTAGTAGTGAGGGAGAGAAGCGCATGAAGGAGGTGAGGGAAGGGGAGAGAAAGGAGAGGCAGGCAGAGGTGAGACAGAGAGAGAGAGAGAGAGGGATGGGGAGGTGTTGCAGGAATGAGGAGAGGTGCGGCAAGGGGACCACAAACCCTTCAAGATAGCAGGAGGCTGTCTCTGCTGAGATTTATAGGTACTCTGCTAGCTGGACCTTGCACCTCACTGACAGCCTCTCTCTCTCTCTGATGCTGTCTCTCTCTCTTTCTCTCTCTCTCTCTCTCTCTTTCTCTCTCTCTCTACCTCTCTCTTTCTACACACATACACTTCCCTAGTCCCTAGTCAGTTGGATCTGTAGTGCTACAAGTTTTCTTCAAGCGGACACAAGTTTTCGTAAAGTGGACACACACACACACACACACACACACACACACACACACACACACACATATAGGGGCGTTTGATAAGAAGTTGGCAAGAGATGTAGATTAAGAATTTGGCCTGTCTGCTTGAAAACAAAGATTATTCACAAGTGTACATCGGTGTCTATATGAATTTCTCTGTTTGTGTCTTTATGTGCAGAGATCAGTGTGTGCATTGCATACATATATCTGCATTTGTTTCTGTACAGAATGTGCGTGTGTGTGTGTGTGTGTGTGTGTCTGTCTGTCTGTGTGTGTGTGTGTATGCATGTTTGTGTTTGTGCCAGCGGATGCTTTTGTACCTTCATCTGCATACTGCTGGAGTGTTTGTCTTCTCTGCCCCGCGATGGCTGGAGATGTTTTCCTTCCGCTTTATTTCATAAGAGACCTTTATGAATGTCTGGCTTCCTGAGAGAGATATAGACAGACACAGGGATAGACGGGCTGACGGGCAGACAGGCACGCAGACAGGCCACTTTCAGACTGGATGAGACCTGCAATAAGCTCTGTATCAGCCTGGCTTTGCTGTCTTATTGGACACTAAGGCTCTCCAGTTTACAGCGAGCCGCAAAGTCCAACCACGGGGCAAAGGCAGAGTTTGGGGACAAGCCTGATCTTTGCGATTAATATTACCTCAGTGGATGGTGATGATTGGATTACTGTGTTTTGAGATGTTGTTTTGAATGAGGACTTTAACCTAATGTTATACAAGGGACTGTTCTTCGTTGCTGTAATTGATGCGGCAGGGATCAGCCGCTTGGTTCCTTGTGCCGAGGATCATATGCGACAATCATGAGTTCTCTTCTTTGAATAGATTAGTGTCAAACCCCTGACTGGCTAATTTCATTTGGTCGCTCTGCATTATGGATGTGTAGGTAGCTCCGCATATGTTATGGTCATTACTAACCCATGGCTAAGCTAGGCTAATGAAACGGCGGTGCGGCAGGACACAGGGGGAATCAGTGTGCACCACAGCACCTCCCCACCAGCCAGCAGCCCTCTCTGTTTCTGACAGACAGACAGTTATGTAACAGGGGAGAGCTAAAGGTTGCCTTGTCTCCCGAACCGCCAGAAATCCACACAGACACACTGAGCTGTGGTGAGGTTAGGTGGTCCTCTCGCCTGCTGATTAAAAAGGATAGTTCATACAATATTAAAAATGGTCCTCTCCTCAACTTGAGGGAGTGCAGATACAATGCATCAGCCTAAATAATATGGATGTTGGGACCTGAAAATCACAGCAGAGACTCGGCCACTGAAACCCCTCATCAGCATTACAGAATCCACAGTTATAAATAAACGTCCCTAACCTAAAGTAGTTATTAATAAATGGGCAAAGTTCAATGCTTGATGTTTGAATAATTATCGTGGTCTTCTGGGAACTGTGTCCATGTGAAATTAGATTGCTGATTACCAACCTAAATAATTAACAGCAGAATGATTATGGGAAGCATAGTTCGCTATGTGTTCCAGACTCTATAGCCTTTACAGCTGTCATATGGCGGCTTAGGTTTAATGAGTATTCGGTATGGGGACATTGTGTGGGACAGCGCGCTGCGTTGCTACCTGCCCAGATGCTAGCAGCGGGTTTAACAGTCCACTGTCCGAGCCACTCATCACCTTGACAACCCATAAAGCTGTCACCAAGGAGACAAGGTGTCCATGCCTTGAGCTATGTGACCAAGACGTGTCTGTAAGTAAATTAGTCCACGTGTGTGTGGATGCTCATGCCTCTCTATAGACAGCCTTGAACTCAGGTAAGTATAAGTTCACCATCCCTCCGCAGTAAGCACCACATTAGTAGAATAACCCAGATGCATTGAAGTTCATCTTGGCCCAATCAGATTTAATCATTCCTGAGGAAAGCAGCTTCATATCCTGGAATCACGTGTGTATAGTGCAAGTAGTATCCCATTGTGGACTTTGTGTGTGTGTGTCGGCAAGTGGCCTGAAAGTCATTTGAATTATCAACCGTTTTCCATGTCGTTTTCCATATACAGCACTAGATTAATATAGTTTACTTTGGTTGGTTTGGCCTAAAGAAAAGTCCTCTTATCAGGAACTGAAACAAACCAGTAGATTCCCCCTTAACATCCACACATATACAACAAATACAACAAATATAATCAACTAATTTCTAGAGAAATAAAATCCTAGTTCTTCATGTTTTTTTCCTGTGGGGGCAGGCAGTCTTAAATTTAAGTGAATTATCAACACTTTCAGATAATTATTTCAAACCTTTATTTAAACTCAAATAACCATTGAGGTTGCCCTCATTTACAATGATGTCGAGTTACAAACAAGTTCAAAGTTTTAAATAAATAGGACAAGACATAGATGAGAATAAAGAAAGTCAATTAAAACAGTTACACATTGAGGCAGGGAGGTTTGTGATCATGGTTTTAAATTGTCCATAGGTTAGTAGAGTATTGATTTTTAGTGTGTGTTGAAGATCATTCCAAGAATTTGGAGCACTAAAATAAAAGGCTGATTGTCCAAATTTAGACCATAATTATAGAAGTCAAATCCCATACCAAAGATAAATACATAATAGTACAATTATACCAAATAATCTAGTGTAATTTAGCAGTCTTAACCTCACTAAAATCGAATCATTACAGGAATGCAGCTACTGAGGACTGAGATTAAGCCAACTCTTATTTACTAAAACGGAATACTGTTTACTGTAAAGTAAGTCAACACTTTACCACAAACTATACACTTGTGAGATTGTACTAGTGGATAACGCTTATCAATAATGTGTTATCCTGGTAGTGTGTGTGTTTGTGTGTGTGCATGTGTACATGTGCATATTTGGCGAGTCTCTGCTCTATTACATAAATCACTATGCATGAGGCGCTGTACTACAGATACTTTGTAGTTACTTTGTTGGACAGCAAGGTCTCTGCAACACACATGCAAACACATGCATACACAAATGTTCGTACATACACACACACGCGCGCACACACACACACACACACACAGTGCCTTCCTTGAAGCTTGCCAGAGTCTCCAGCGTAAGGTCAAAGCCACTCGATATACAGTAGAGCTTCAGAATGCAGAGCAGAGCGCCACGCCACGCCCGTCTGCCCAGCGCCCAATGCTTTACCAAAGACTGACGCTCAGTAGTAGGACAGGGCTTGACCCGAATCACACCCCCACTCTCTCTCTCTTTCTGTCTCTCGTTGTGGCTTCTATTCTCCCCTTGCTCTCTCGACCCCCCATCCCCCCCGCCCCCCCGCCCCTTCTATTCTGCGGCCAACCAGACATTCTTGACATTTTGCAAAGGTTGAAAGACAAAGTACCTTTGTCTCCTAATAAGGGCGCGCTCTATACCCCACCTGAATGAGAATACTGGGGAGGAGTGGGAGAGTTGGAAGGAGAGGAGGGAGGGGGAGGGAAGGGGGCTGTCGAGGGGGAGAGGAGTTTATAGAGAGAGAAAATTTGATGGCGTAAAGCGGAGTGTGTAAATGAGGATTGGGAATGGGTGGGTGGGTGGGAAGAGAAAGGAAAGCACAGGTAGGAGGGGGCTGGAGGGTTGTGTGTGTGCGTGTGTGTGCGTGCCTGTGTGTGTGTGTGTGTGTGTGCAGGTAGGGGGCGGTGGGGGAGTGCGCACAGAGAGCGGCGGAGGCACGAATGAGGAGGCGGGCCGGGACTGAAGACGATACTCCTCGGAGAAAGGAAAAGTGAATATTGTTGCGATCAATCCCGTGTATGTAGGTGGACAGCGATCGCAGCTTGATTCCCGGGGCTTGCGGGAGGACAGAGGATAATGTGAGCTGTTACAGTGAGAAACACGGCGGCGCGCAGCCTGATGCTCTGCCTGCGGTCACACACGCAGAGCAGAGCCTCTACAAGAGAGTGATATTCTCCATCACCGCAGGAGCTCGAAGCGGAACTCACAACACCCAAGGTCCTTCTGGTCTCTTCTCGTCGCTCTCTCTCATCCATCACACCCCTTAGCTCTACCTCTCACCTCCCTCCCTCCCTCTCTTGCACCTTATTCCTCCGCAGTTCTCATCAAAAACTTGCTCCGGAACAGCCGAGGCAGGGGAAGAGTTGTGTTCTAGCGAGTTTGCTGTGAGACGGTTAAACAGGAAGACCTCGCCACCTGGCCAAGCGCATTTCAACCTTCGGTTTAGTCACCTCTCATTCCCCACTCTGCCGGTGTCACTTTGAGTTATCTCTCCCTTACTCTTGCCACTTATTGTACAGCTGCGGCTCCGAATTATGCAACAGCCCGGCGTTTTCTCATTTGCCGTTTTTCAAGGCACGGCGTTCTTGCAACAGCACAGAGTTGAAAGTGAGAACATAATACTGTTTTCTGTGTTTTGTCTCAACATTACATAAGCAGAGGTAAAAATATCTGGACCTGTCTTTAAAAGCAGATGGTGCGGTTATGACATCAGGCTCGTTAAAGGCAGCTATAGCTGCGAAGAGGCAAGGGTTGTTGTGAAGGACACCGCCTTAGTTCCAGCTCCCTCTCTTAACAAGGGGGAGACATTTTCAGCGAGTGCAGATACGAAGCAGAAAAGAGCGTGCGCTGGAAAAATCCTTAATTTCTCCTTCCGTAGTCTCTTTTCTTTCCCTATAGTAGTCTCTCTCTTTCTCTCTCAGTCTCTGTCTCTTTCCCCCTTCTATTTTTCCTCCCTCTCTCCACTTATGTAGGGGGAGTCAGAGGCCTGGCTTTGCCACGTTCTGTCACTCACTGGAATATGGGCAGATATGGGATCATATTCAGACTTCCAGATTCATTCTCCTAGCGACTCGGAAGCCAATATTAGCCATGCGGTGCGTTGTTTTACCCATGAGCCCGTTGCCTTGGAAACGTTGCATAAGAGGGAGTGGGAAAGCAGGATGCCCCTTGCTGATTGGGAGGCAAGGTGGCAGATCTCTCTCTCTCTCTCTCTCCCTCTCTCTCTCTCTGTCTCCCTCCCCCCATCTCTTTCTCTTGCATCTTGTTCTCTTCCCTCCTCCCGGCACTAACTCTAAGTCAGAGTGTATGTGTCAAAACAGCGGGACTCCAACTGTTCCCCATGCCACGTGTTGAACCAATTCGCCACCCAGTACCTCCAAATGCAACTCCATAGTTAAAACCAGCCTATCTATTACAGTTAGATCGGCCCTGCAGCCCGGCTTCAACTAAATAAAAGCTCCCGTTGGAACTGTGATTTATAGGCCTATTGGAAATGTTTGTATATACACTCACTCACAAGCACCCTCATACACACACATGCACACACACACACACACACACACACACACGGCACACACTCCGTGCAGGCTTGTGCGCTGTTTTGCGTGTCATCCTTGGTTGTGGGAGGCCTTGGCTGGAGCCAGGGAGGATAGAGCTTGTCGACTCCACCGAGACCCCATGTTCAAGACTGCATGACTCGGCCTTCCATGGCTTCCATACAAGCAAGGCCACGCTGTGTCTACATACCGGGAGGATGAGAGAGAGAGGGATGAGGAGGGAGGAGAGCAAGCGAGGGAAGGATGGCCTTGGCTCTGGAGACAGGACGATTTATCTTCTCTACTCACCGACTCTGGCTCTTTGCCTGGTCTGAAAAGGAAAAAATATAGAACCAGACCAGACACTCAAAAGCCAACACAATCGTTATGATTACAGTCTATCCAAACGTCCAAACATTGTAACAACACATATCAATTTATCCAAAAATATTACCTGTATAGAGGGAATAGAAGAAAAATGAAAGCGGGGCTAGTTTGTGTGGTTTCCCATAGAATAACCTCAAATTGAGTTTCTTGAGTGATCTTATGAGGAATGCCTTTTTTGTATTTTTTTTCCAGTGTAGAGCGAGCCAAGAGGAGAGCAGGGTGGGCAGCCCCTGTGTGAGGGAGCTGTCTTAATCCATGTGTTTAGCAAGCACCATCTGCTGCTTTTATTCAGATGGGAGTAGAAATATTTGGTTGATTAGGGGAGGATCTGTGAAGGATAGCCGCACCGTTACCAACGGTTACAAGGGACACACATGCTCAGTTCTGTCAACTGGTGTCTTGGCAAGAAAAAAGAAGACAGACACCGAGACATCGACATACACGCGCTCAAATAAGTACACATGTGCATATGGATGTGCATGTGTAAGCACGCACACACACACACATGCACACACACACAAGTACAGACACACCATCTGAGCACATTTGAAGGAATGCAAACATTTGCAGACAGAAAAACAAGAAACCAGTACTCAGTGATATAGTGTTTGCATTTTTTTTTCATTAATTTATGCTTTTTTTTCTTAAAATACCCTATGACTCATATGACTTACATCAGTTCAATGCTACTTAATAGGATTTATATTCTGAATTTTAGATCATAAATATTTAAATTAAAATGTATTCAGCAAATACAAAAGAGGTTTACCCTCCACTAAATCCCTGCCAGTACTGATATGCAAGTGTTTGATTAGGAGTTTTCTATACAGTAGTGTGTGTGTGTGTGTGTGTGTGTGTGTGTGTGTGTGTGTGTGTGTATGAGCGTATGTCCAAGTCTAGATGCATCAAATCTCCCTCCCTGTCTCAATGCAGTTGTTAAGTGCTAAACTTGTGTGTGTGTGTGTGTGTGTGTGTTTTCCTCCTGTAGGTGCAGATCTGGGTGGTCTGATGGACCTGGAGTCTCTGTACCGCGGTGTGGAGCAGAGCATCAACCAGACGCGAGTGGGACGCGCCCGCAGGCACAGCCCCGAAAGGACCTATAACATCGAGGTGCTGCTGGGCGTCGACGACTCGGTGGTCCAGTTCCACGGCAAGGAGCACGTCCAGAAGTACCTGCTCACACTCATGAACATTGTAAGTGTTGCTTACACACGCTAACACCAACAAACACACATAGGCAGAAGAGCAGGGGTGGAAAGAACACTAAAACATCCTACTCAAGTAGAAATACTGTTACCTTGCTGAATTTTGACTGAATTAGAAATAAAATCACCGGTGTAAAAATCTACTGAAGTAAAAGTTAAAAGTAGCTCATTTAAAATGTTACTTTTTAGAAATGAGAACAGAGTTCAAACTAGTTTCTTTTAATTGGAAAAATTACAAAATAAAACACTCAAAGTAAACCCAGATTACTCTTCTCTTCTTTGCTGACTAATCGTTCACTGTCAGTGGCTCTACATTCGGCCATCCAGTTGCTGATGCTTAAGGAGAGTCGACAAAATTTGTACCGTATTTGTAATGGATGTGATTTAAAATGTAGCTAAGTACTTCAGTAAAAACATACTTAAATAAAAGTAAAATTACCGACTTTAAAAAATACCCCAAAGTAAAAAGTTACAGTATCTAGAGTAAATGTAATTAATGACTTCCACCCTTGCAGAGGAGTAAGCATAAGCAAAATACTAGCTGAAAGTGTTTCAAATATAAAATATTTAAAAAATCATGTAAAGAGTGCATGGTTCTTGCATGTAATTTGCCCACTTTTGAGGCTGTTTGAGGGCCTGACATGACAAATCAAGCACACCTCAATTATTTTAGTCTAACACTTTTTTTGAACACGTCTGAAATATATATGCATACTATATAAACACATACATTATATCCACCACACACACAAGTTGGTAACAGGTTTGGAAATGCCCAAGAGTGACATTGTACATTCCTTGCTTTAAAAAAAATGTTAGAACCATTAAATGGGAAAGCTGCTCAGTTAGAGTCGAATGGGAAGTAAGACAGAGAGGTCAAAGAAAACAGTCTAACACACACACACACACACACACACACACACACACACACACATGCAGACAAGCTGAACGAGGATTCAATTCCCTTCCTACATGTTCTCATCCAGCAATCAGCCTCAGGTAATCCTCTCTTCTCTATCTGAATATGATGAGATTTCATTTTTGTGTGTGTGTGTGTGTGTGTGTCAGGTGAGCCTTGTGCTCTGATGGGGCTCCTACGTATCGTTTCATCAGGCCGTGTGTCATGTCATCATTCAGTGTGTGTGTGTGTGAGTGTGTGTGTGAGTGTGTGTGTCTGTGTGTGTGTGTGTGTGTGTGAGAGAGAGAGCGAGATGCAGAGACAGCAGGCAGTATGCTCCAGGCCACAACAAAAACTTAGCCAAGCACTCACACTCCCAGGTGTGTTTGCGTGTGTGTGTACGTGTGCCACTGAATACACTGCAGACTTTAATCTTTGCAAATTAAACCTGTGGTGAGAGTGCTGTTTGTGTGCATTTGCGTGTGTATGTGTGTGTGTGTGTGTGTCTGTTTGCGTGCATGCTCATGTTTGCTTTTACTGGTATTGCAACCCACCGCGCAGGCAGCCAATCTCCGACTGTTAAGCAGGTGCAAGCAAACAGCAACAAATCCTACCACACCTCTTTGTCTCAGCTCAGCGCTTGAGAAAGAACAAGCGCCGCCGTGCTCTCTGCCTCCCCTTTTAGATATTTGTCAGACAATAGGAGAAGGGAATACGCAGCCCTGTCGCAGCCCCCCTCTAATCTGTGGGGAAGAGACGGAGAGACGGAGGGAGAGGGAGTATTTTAAACAGCGCATTCGGAATAAATTACTGACAGCCAGATAAACAGAAATAAATAAATAAGGGCTGCCTCCCACGCGTGGCATCTGGGCGACTTTCTTCTTGAAAGTTTGCTTTGCTCACTTCAGGATGGGTGTGCTCTCTCTCTCTCTCTCTCTCTCTCTCTCTCTCTCTCTCTCTCTCTCTTTTTTTTATTTCTTCCTCTCTCACTCACTCTCTCTACAATGCTGACTTGCTCTACACTGAGCTCTTTTGCAACGCTATTCCTCACTGACTCGGGTAGTTTATGCCATCAGATCCTCAACAACGCCAAATAACTCTCTAAGTTTAATACGAGTGATAACACAGCGATATGGTGAGTTGTAGTCTTAGGGAGAGAGACAGGTGGGAGCATATCTTTGTCACAAGTGCCCTCTAAAGGCATTGATACGTAGGACAACTTTTTGGGTTTATTCTAACGGACAGCAGAGCCCGAGGAGTTGCCTCAGTGTATAATTCCTTTGATCGCACAGGAACAGCTTGTTGGCAAGAAAGGCGCCGATTTACGTTGCACAAAAGATTGATGAACGTATCACATCCCCAAGGCATAATCACAGACTACGAGCAGACGTGCCTTGTGGAGCATTGTTTTATTAATTTCACTAGAATTATGGTAATACGTGTTATATGGTAATTACTGTATTATTTGTATTATTAAGGACTTATTCCCTTATTCTCTTTTCTCTCTTCCCTCTTTATTTTTCTCTCCTCTCTCCTCTCCTCTCCTCTCCTCTCCTTTCTTGTATTCTCCTCTCCTCCCCTACCTTAACCTACTCTTCTCCCACACCCTCTTTAACTGAATATTTGTCCTCTTCCTTTCATCTGTTTTTTTCCCTTTCCTTTCATTCCTATCCTACAGTCTACCCATAATTCCTGGCTTGGTATGATGTATCTGATCACAGAGATTGTGTGTGTGTGTGTGCGTGCGTGCGTGCGTGCGTGCGTGCGTGCGTGCGTGCGTGCGTGCGTGCGTGCGTGCGTGCGTGCGTGCGTGCGTGCGTGCGTGCGTGCGTGCGTGTGTGCGTGCGTGTGTGGGGTGCCCCTCAAGGCTTGAGACTAACGCACTTCAGTATATATTATATTTTTTCTTCTTTTAACCAGGGAAGCCTAAAGGTTCAGCCATCTGAAGGTGTGTGTGTGCGCGCGCACGCACATGTGTGTGTGTGTGTGTGTGTGGAGGTGCACGTGTGTGTGTGTGTTCGTTTATCTGTATGTGTGCGCATGTGCATGTTTACAGTTTCAACACACCTAAAAATGTGTGTGAACAGATCTCCGTCTTTTGTTAAAGCAGATGTTAAACTGTTGTATTGTGACATTCATTTGATAAATGAAGTGTTTTGTAAAGCACATGCAGGTTAGCCTATAAATGTACATACAGTTTCTCACAGATGTTTTGTCATTCTTTTTTCACTGTTCTCATGCATTTTGTGCTTGTAATTACTGTCTGCATCTGTCTGTATATTCACTTCTTTCTGTTGTCTCCTGTATATCTGTATCTCTCTCTCTCTCTCCCTCTCTCCCTCTCTCTCTCTCTCCCTCTCTCTCTCTTTCTCAATTCAGTTCAATTCTATTCAATTCAATAGGCATGAAAGTTTAGAACAATATTGCCAAAGCGTTAAGCATTAATTGACTGACTGTAGAGGTGAGTTAAGGGTCAGGGTGGACAATGTGTTCATGTGAGAGTGAGTGTGTGTGTGTGTGTGTGTGTGTGTGTGTGGGTGTGTGTGTGTTTGCGTGGGAGATAGGGGGCGGTACTGCTGTCTGCAGGAGGACATCAAAGCGTTCCCACGTAAAACCGCTAAATCCATGTCTGCAAAGTTCAGCTGGAGTGTCAGGGTGTGTGTATGTGTGTGTGTTAATGTGTATGTTGAGTTGAGTGTGTGTGTTACTCAGTCACTAGGTATGTCTGCTTCCCACTCCTTTCCCAGTGTTCACCTCACTCCTCCACATTGTCTTTTATTCTCAATTACATCAATTGACGAGGACTGGGTCTGACCAAGTGCCTTGATTTCTCAGTAACCAATGGAGAAAGTCAGCGTTTGTCTATCAATGGATGAGCGTGTGCGACCACATAATATGTGGTCGCACACACACACACTATACACACACTCGAGCACGCACACAGGCAGGCACACACATATATACACAAACACACACACACACACACATGCATGCTGTACACTAAAGAGGCCCAATCAACAGCCATGTCCATAATGGAGAACAGAGGAAGCAACATGACAAGGAAATGTAAAAAGCCCATTGATCCTTTCTCCAAACCAGTGCATGGGAAATGAAGGGCAATCAATGGGCCAGACCTGCATCAAAAAACCTGCTGCACCCTTTTCTACCACCTCTCTCTCTCTCTCTCTCTCTCTCTCTCTCTCTCTCTCTATCTCTCTATCTGTCTCGATGCTTTACACAATCATTAAACGAGAGGACAAAGGATAGAACACACAAAATGGACACACAAAAAGCAATTACACACCTGAATAAAATTTAGGGTAAAGATCGGAGAAGGACACATAGTTTGTAAATAAAAATGAATAAATAAGACAAAAAACGGGAAATAAAACATTATGCAAAAGCCTTTTCATAAGAGTAAGGAGTGATTTAAAAGATAATACTGATTTGGCGAGCCTTTCTTGGGCAGGGCGTTGGAAAGCCGAGGTGCATAGGTGAGAGTAAAAAACATGGTCACTTTTAGTACTTCACCAGGAGTTTGGAACAGCCAGGAGAGCCCGACCAAGGGCCTCAGGCTACACGATGAAGGTCAGTTATGTAGCTTGGGGCTAGACCACATTGAACCATAAAAGTTATAATGTTAAAATAAATTCTTTAACTAACTGTCAGCCAGTGAAGAGAGGCTAAAATAGAGGCTAAAATAGGTGTAATATGGTCCCGTTAGAGTTTGTTAGAAACCTTGCAGCTGCACACTAGCTGCAAATGAGAAAGCGATTTCTGACTGAGGCCAAAGTAGAGGGAGTTACAGTAGTCTAGATGAGATGATATAAAAGCATGGATAACTTTCTCAAGGTCTGCAAAGAATAGAAAAGGAGCTCAAGAGATGTTCTTCAGCTGCAGGAAGCAGGACTGAACAACCCTCTTGACTTGATCATTGAAACAGAGGTCAGAGTCAAATGTCGCCCCCAGGTTTTTATCGACCGGCTCATCATAAAACAGGCTAGAGTTTGGTGGGCTAAAAAGAATAAACTAGCTTTAAGTGGTATATATAGCTGCATGTCATCTGTATATCAGTAGTATAAAATGTTAGGTTTGTGAATAGATGCCCAGAGGAAGCATATATATAGAGAACAACATGGGGCCGAGAAGTGAACCTTGGGGAACCCCATACAGGAGCTGGGACAACTACAGAAAAGGTTCTGTTGGTCAGATAAGAAAGGAACCAATTATAAGCACTTTCCTTGATGCCGACCCAACTTTCAAGGCAGTTTAGTAATATGCTATGGTCAACTCTATCCAACGATGCACTGAGGTATAAGAGCAGAGAGAAAGTCGTAAGTAACTTTGAGGAGTGCGGTATCTGTACTATGAAAGATATTGTTTAAAGACCAGCTGTGAGGAAATTGCTTTTTCAAAACTTAGGATAAAAACAGCAGTTTGAAAATTGGCCTGTAATTATTTGGGGTAAGGGGGTTGAACCATTGCATGTTTAAATAGGAGGGGATGGTACCAGTAGTGTTTATGATTAATAGAATATGCGGGATTAGATTTAGAGATAGAGTTACATTTTCACAGTAATACAACTATTACTTCCTTTTGTTAATTAGATGCTGCAATAAAAAACAGACATGATTTCTAGAAAAGGATTTTAAAACACTAGTCTGATAGTTTCAAGGTATAGAGGAGGTCTCGTATTGACTGCCTGAGCTGAACTTGGCTCTTGAAAACCAGGGTGTTGTGACCACACCGTGGTTAAAAAAAAATGCTGTGTTCCAAATGCCAAGTGGAAGCCATTGTGCAGTAATCTTCCTGTGATGACCATCATGGTGATAGATTTAGTAGCCGACAATGATCTGGCCTGTCTGTCTCACTTATAAATGGAGACCTTTAGAGAGGCGTTGCAAAGTGTTAATCACATTCTTTCTGGATATGAGTAGTTGCTGCTGATGAGGGAGGAACGTGATGAGTGTGTGTGTGTGTATGTCTAATTTTGTATGGGTTAGGGAATAGGTGTGATGTCTGTGTGTACATACAGTGCTGTGTGCATGTACCTGTGTGTATGTGCATGCATGTATGTGCACATGTGAGCAGATGCGAGCATGCGTGCAGGTGTCTGTAGGTAAAGCTGCACATACAGTGTGTGCTGTTTGTGCCTTTATGCCTCCAGTGTGTGATAAGCATTAAGTCGGTCTGTAAGCGCTGCCTGGAGGTGGTGCAGAACATAGCATCATGTCCACACTACAGCCCCTGGTAACAGTGAAAACTCATAATAATGGGCGATATTGATAGCCTGGTAGGAAGGATAGTGCAGGTAATAATAGGCACCTTGTTAGCTGGAAGTGCCACAGATCTATAAGAAGCACTGTCAGACTGGAGACTCGAATTCTGGGCCTCATTTTTTTTAACATTCCCATATGTGATGAAAAAAAGATGTAGAAAAGCCGGCCAAAGCCTTATCTAATATATGCAACACGCATGCCAAATTTTATTTGATGACTCAGTTCTGTCTCATTGGCAGCTGAGAATGTTTTTCATTGCATATTTTCAAAATGTTTTCCCTACAAATTTTAATTGCTTATTAAATGAAGCCCACTCTCCATGAAGAGTTGGTTAAAACACACAATAGTGTGCTCGATATATAAAGCATTATACTTATATTATCATGTTATTTAAGCCTTTATAAGCCATTATATGCCACTATAGGCACTATATGCCTTAGTGTTACTGAGGGTAAAGGGTTAAGTCCTTATAAAATATAAGGTAAGGTATTGATTAAATGTGTTTTATGTGGATGTGTGAGCCTGTGAGCGTGTGCATGCAGTAGGTGGGAAGAGGTGCCAGCAGCTAATGAAGTGCTAGCAGATTAAAGGTAGCAACCTCTAGCCTGCCCTGCTAAACAGCTCCCTTCTCTCTTGTCCTTGGATTTATCCCTCCCTACTTCTTTCCCCTCCTTTTTTTCCCCCTGTCCAGTGTTTTTAACCTCTCCAATCACTCGTCCCTTTACACGTTTTAATCTCTTGATTCTTTTATATCATTCCCTTCAGCTCCCTTTTCGCCTCTTTTCTCCTGCCTTCCCTCCCCGCACTGTCCTCCTTCTTGCAGAGCTAAGTGTCGGGGCCCTGGCTGCATTATTAATCTGATAGTAATGATTTTGTGCCTCACCGACCTCTAGGCCTGCATTAGTTACCACACAGACAGACAGACACACACACACATGCACATGGTGGACAAATCTAGGCCGGCATTGAATACCTGTAGACCAGGTTGTAAGTAATGACACCTGGTGCAGCCCTTTACAACATCAGAGCACCGCCAGCATTAATGAGAGACATGCTCCTACAATCGTTATCATGGAACTCTCTCTGTGTGTGTGTGTGTGTGTGTGTGTGTGTGTGTGGATGTGGATGTGGGTGTGGGTGTGGGTGTATATATGTGCATCCATGTGTATAAGCGCATCTGACTGAATATATGGGTGTGTTTGGAATTATGAATTAGAGGCATGTCTGTCCTCTAGTGTACAGCATGTGTGTGTGTGTGTGTGTGAAGCTTCCTACTGTATGAGTGTTAAAGTGCATAAGTACTCAGTGAGCGATCCAAGTCAGGAATGGAGGGACACTGCACTGCCTCTGTAAGTGTGTGTGTGTGTGTGTGTGTGTGTGTGTGTGTGTGTGTGTGTGTTTGTGTGTGTGTCTCATTAGAGTGGAGCCCATGGTGTCGGGGTCACCTAGAAGTCAACTGCCCCTAATTGGCCTAACAGTTGTCTAGGAAACGGTCTGGATCAGGCCAAGTGTGAACTGACCTACCCGAGGGTCCATGTCATCTCCGACAAACAAACACTCACACAGACACAGGTAGACAGTACACACACAACAGGCACACATTCACACACACACACACACACACACACACACACACACACACACACACACACTGTCATTGTGTGTCACACACACTTGTTCAGCCTGCCAAGATAACGAGGGTGCGAGACAAACGATACAGACTGAGAGAGACAGAAACAGGAATACAGGTAGGCAGGCAGACAGGCAGGCTGGATAAAAATTGCAGACGCACACACACACCAAATCAGACACACACACGCAAAAATCAGACAGGGTTAAAGTGAGAAGACAACAGAACTCTGTCTTTGTTTGGTGGTTGCCTAGCAACTCCATATCTCTCTTTTCGTAAAAGGAGCATCCAAAACCTGGAGGGGAAGGTCGCAGGAACCAAATCTCTCCCCTTTCTCTTCCTTTATTTGTCACTCTGAAACTCTTGCTGTCCACTCTCTGCCTCTTTTCGCTAACACTTTAGTCCTTTGTAGTCCTTTGTAATGCATTGCAAGTTTATAAGCCCAGTACATGCATTGATAAATGTTTTTTTTACAATGTAATCATTGTAAAAACAAACATTATCACACAAAGATCAGAAAATTACATTAATTGTAATGTTGTCATTGTTACTAGACAGTTACCCTCTAAACTTTTTACACATTGTTTTTATTGTATCATGCTCAATTTTTATTTTTTTTTATCATTCACTCACAATGTGCTTATAATGCACTTATGATGCCTTATAATACCTAATGAGCATCACTATTCACAGCTAGTAAGTCATAATTACAGTGTGGTCCAGCTTGGAAATAAACAGGAATGAAACATGGACGCCTATGAGATTTGACTGGTCTAACTTAAAATACTGTTCTCCATGCAACAGCTAATGTTATGTCAGTGATATTTGGGAACAATAGCGAGCTAGTTGGTGTAGAATGTTTTTAATAAGTTGAAGGTCATGCAACCCTGAAACTCGAATTTAAGTGTATGTTGAGGATTAGAATTATGTTAAAAGCAATGCTGTTTAGCTTTACAGTGTATGCCGCCATGTTGACGTGACATCAGATAATTGCATCTCGGAAAACTGGAGGTTGAGGAATTGGAATTCCGTCTTGAAAGGCCGTTCCATTGGATTTTTCCTAATAGGAAGGCAGGATTTCCAACTTTCCGACATGTATGGAGCGCAGCATTAGTCAACACCTATGTCCTCCTCTCCTCCTCCTGAAAATCTCTCTCCGCTCCCCTACATTTGTTTTCTAAGAATACATCTGTTACCCCATCCTTCCAAACTGGTTTCCCTTTTCTCCGCTTGCCACTCTCCCCCTCTCACTGACTCTCTGCTCCTCTCCTCTCTGTTCACTTTCTTGTCTCCTTCCCTCTGTCTCTGCTGTCTCTGTTCGTAGCATTCCTCCGCTCTCTCATACCTCTCTCTCGGTGGATGTGTCTGGGATTTTGTTCCTCCTCTCTCCACCTCTGTGTGTGTGTGTGTGTGTGTGTGTGCGTGTGTGTGTGTGTGGTGTGTGTGTGGTGTGTGTGTGTGCCTTTCTCCGCAGCCTGTCCATCAGCCATCTCATTATGGCTGTCTGTTTTTACATCCCCTTGCCTCATTAGGCACTGCACACAGCCACTGAGGACAACAGGCCTCAACTCCCGCGCCAATTTACCTCTCTCTCTCTCTCTCTCTCTCTCTTTCACTCTGTGTCTTGCCAGTATAGTGCTCTCTGCATCTCCCTTGTCACGCATTACCTTGTTTCCTTGCATCAGGCTCTTCCCTTCCTTTGCATCTTTGTTCCCTCGTCTCCTCTCTGTCTGTGCTCATGGGAAACGAAGTTCCTTGCACTCTCCTCACTGTCCTTTTTTTTCTTTTTTTGTTCCATTCTCCTCTGTTTTATTCTCTCCTGGAAACTTTAGTCACATCCTTGTTTGCACTGTATTTTTTGCTATTCTATTCTATTCTATTCTATTCTATTCTAACCCTATTTCAGGGCCATCTATAGTTGTGAAAAAGTGACTTCCTTAATCTCTGTGTATTTTCCTGTTCCTTCCAATGAGACTTGTGTTCCCTCTTGTGTTTCTGTGTGTGACTCTAGGTGAATGAGATCTACCATGACCAGTCTTTGGGAGCCAGGATCAATGTGGTGCTGGTGCGGATTATCATGCTGGGCTATGGCAAGGTGAGACATGACAGGACATCACTTCCACTCAAAAGTAGACTGAGATGCAGTTCCTGGAAAGAGGATGCCTTGTCTCTCTATCTGCGCTATCTTTGATACTAGGCTTTAGCTGCAAATGCTTAAGTATGTACAGTAAGCACAGCCAAACCACACACACACTCACACATACACACACACACTCATAAACAAACACACAGACACACATGCACGCTCCTCAGCACGCACTGATGCCCGGAGCCTGTTATTCCAGTGGACTGAGCAAAAGAGGAACTAAAAGCATGCAGTGTCCCAGGGGAGTGTTTTCAAAGTCGCACGCCTTCACAGTTCAGCACCAAAGCACACAGAAACTCTGCCCGTTATGCAATCAGCCTTCCTCCCGGTGGGCTGCAGCACGGAATCATGGGAAGTCCAGGCAAAGATAAACAATCAATGATAGCCCTCCCTCATTCATAAACAGAGACCGGACGGAGGGGTAGCATCCTTTTCTTCTCCGCTGTAACTTAATCTGCCTGTCTGTGCTAGAGGGAGGAAGAGAGAGAGAGAGTGGAAGAGAGGGAAAAAGAGAGAGATAAAGCGGGAGAGGGCAGGGACGGGGGGGCAGGGATTACCCCACAGGATGACACATGATTTTATTGCCTGATAGGTGCAGTGTGATATGCTTATGCTGCTGTAGCCTTATCTCTTCCTCTCCTTTCTGCATGTCTACAGTCCCACTGGAGCCCTACACACACACACACACACTCATACACACTCTCACACACACACATACACACTCTTACACACACACACACACATGCACCCACACACACTCCTACATTGGTCATTCTGGCCCCGCCCCTATGCAGCTTCGGCCAAAGCTCCGGCTGTCCATCATCCCCAATTACCGTGGCAACAGAGCTGCACCCAGACAGCCTGCAGATTGGCTATGTGACCCTGAATGCAGGCGCACTCACACACACACTCACACACACGAACACACACACGAACACACAAAACATGTACATGTGATACACACATTTGAATCTCATTAACTCCAGTATAAAAAAAAAACATATTCATGTGCAAACATGCATACACTTACACACACACACACACACACACAAGTACCTGATGAACATGATAAAGTGCACCGACATGCACACACAGTAAGGGGTGTTTTTGCAGAGTGCAGACTTCACACTCCATCATGTGTGCAGAGGCAGGCCATATGTCTTCACAGCACACACACACACACACACACACACACTCTCTGAGCAGTTCGAATCAACGTGCATGTGTGAAAACACAGTGAGTGAATGCAGAAAGTGAGGCAAAAAGAAAGAGACGAGGGAGAGAGAGAGAGATGGAGAGACTTGAAGAGAATGTAGCAAGGAAGGGGAGGGGAGGAGAATGGCGATCCTAATGAGGAAGAGCATGAGAGGTGAAGGTGAAGGGAAGGGATTGCTGGCATCTTGCTCTGTGTGCGTGGGTGTTGGTATTATGTGTTTAACCATTACATAAGCAAATAAATACAATTGGCCATGTTTTTGGCTATTAGGGCGTAGCTAATTATTAGGGAGCTGCCATGTTCATTTTCATGTTCGTTATTGAAATATTGAAATTAAGAAAATTACAGCATGCTATGCATTACTGTGTGAGTAGGTTGGCTGTGTGTGTGTGTGTGTGTGTGTGTGTGTGTGTGTGTGTGTGTGTGTGTTACATACCTCAGCAATTTGCAGGTTGTGCTGACGAATGTATAACACTGTAACGCTGCCCCCTACAGGGTTGAGTTGAGCATTGTACCAAAACTGAAAATGAAATCCATGTGAGTCCATCTCCATATCCATCTCCCCACCCCCCTCTCTCTCTCTCTCTCTCTCTCTCTCTCTCTCTCTCCCTCTCCCTCTCTCTCTCTCTCTCCAGTCTACGACTCTGATTGAGCTGGGGAACCCGTCTCAGAGTCTGGAGAATGTGTGTCGCTGGGCCTTCCTGCAGCAGAAGCAGGACACGGGGGACGCAGAGTATCACGACCACGCCATCTTCCTCACACGGCAAGAATTTGGCCCCACTGGCATGCAGGGTAACATACGCACTCTGAACCCCCCCCCCCCACCCAACACACACACACACACACAAACTTTTGCAACACTTATCATTCTTTTTCTGTTTAACATATACATAACGCATATAAGCACTTGCTAGACATACAATATGTATACACACACACACATTTGTGCACACAAACAGCATGCATACCCTCTTGAGGGCCTATACTAACAAGAGCACACAGAAAATTCCCTTCTTCCTTGCTGCGCCTTGTACAGCTGCATAGTGCAGCTGCATGGTGGGTTTGGTGGTTGGTGGTTTTCTGTGCAGCAGAGTGCAGGCTAACAGGCAGGCCCAGGGGAGAGGCCTCTAAAGGCAGTGGCCTAGCTACCCAGAAGCCCTTCAGCTGCCCTTGGGCTCAGCCTTCAGCAGCGGAAAATCAATAGACAGAGCAGGGCCAGCCACAGCTCCACAATTAAAGGCAGTATGGCAGAGACAGGGAGACAGCAGTTGGAGATGGGGATTTGTGGGGTGGAAAGTGACGGTTTAGGGTTGGTTAGTATGTATGTATGTGGTATGTATGTATGCGTGTACTATATGTGTGGGTTCTGAAAGTTTCAGGTTTAGGGTGAGAAATCAGTCTGTAAAGTCAGTAAATCTTGGCCTAATGCTGAAGAGCATCTCTCTCTCTCTCTCGCTGGTTGCCTAGGTTACGCCCCGGTGACAGGTATGTGCCACCCGGTGAGGAGCTGCACTTTGAACCACGAGGACGGATTCTCCTCTGCCTTCGTGGTGGCACATGAGACAGGACACGTGTAAGTGCACTGCCACGTTGGTGTCATCAAGCCTACTTTTGTAATAGGCAACAAAGCAATCCCTAAAAGGACTACACCGACTTTTTGGGAGTTTGGCCCAAAAAGAGCGGACAGAGGTGATTTTGGTCCCAATCCTCTCGTCACATATCGGGTAGGGTGACCAACGGGCCAAACACCCCAAAAGTCACTGTAGTCCTTTCATAGCAAAACTCACATCCTCTCCTCCTACTTTCCTGTCCTCCCTTCATTTGTCCCTTGCCCTTCTCCTCCTCCCACATGTCCCCAATCTGTCTCCACTGGTTTGTCTCCTTTCCTCTCAACCCTCTCCTCTCTCTCTCTCTCTCTCTCTCACTCTCTCTCTCTCTCCCTCCCCAGGCTGGGGATGGAGCATGATGGCCAGGGGAACCGCTGTGGAGACGAGGTGCACATGGGGAGCATCATGGCCCCACTGGTGCAAGCCGCCTTCCACCGCTTTCACTGGTCCAGATGTAGCATGCAAGAGCTGGGACGCTACCTCCAGTGAGACACACACACACTAGACGTGCACACACACACACACACACACATACACACTCAAGTTGGACCATTTTAATTTATTCTTGGCAGGGTGGAAATGCCGGTGGAACAGAATTTTATACAACTGGAAAACTTTCCATTGAAACCCAATTTAATACAATTATTTTAAGTGCGTTGGCAGCTTCTGAAGGCGAGGTGACCCACTGAGCCTATTCCACGCTAGGGGAAACACTACATTAGGTCTTTAAATGAAGAATTACAAAAAACATAATTCAACAATGAAATTAATACATAAAATATATACAAAAAAATAATATCATTGCAGTTTTTTTTGTGGCTGTGGTCAGGGAGGAAACTTCATCATATCTGAGGTTCAGCCAGATCTTGGTCAAATAGTAGGTGGGGTTTACTTTATCAGGACATTTCAGACAGTATCAGGGAATTTGTTAATATAAAGTAAAGTATATTAAGTTTATTTGCAAGTACATTTCTTCTGCCTCCTCCCCCAGCTCCTACGATTGTCTCCGTGATGACCCCTTTGACCACAACTGGCCGTCACTGCCTCAGCTCCCTGGGCTGCACTACTCCATGAATGAGCAATGTCGCTTTGACTTCGGTGTGGGCTACACAATGTGTACCGCGGTAAGAGATCCCCATAGTCTCCTACTCGCTATACTAACATAGCTAGAGTGAACTAACATTTACTAACTCGACTAATATGGTTGGTGATGATACTGTAGCCTACTCAACGCAGCCTCTACATCAGTTGCCACCAACCTTTTCAAGCTTAACGTCACTTTATCTTCTGGGATGATATGATTTTTCAGAGTTGGGGTTAACTCACTTTGAATTCAATTAGCTTTTGAAAGAGCATCGTTCTCAATTGCAGTTTTTTTATGATAGATTGGAAGTACCTTTCAATGGCAATTTTTAAGCTCTGGAAGTTTCCCAAGTGAATTGAACCCAGCACTGACATCTATCTCTGCTCTACACTCTGTCCATATGTAATGAATTGAGAGTCACACATACACAGCTATTCACATCCTTCTGATGTCCTCTGCTTTCCTCTCCTGGCCACTGTGGGGATTGACATCTTGCTTAAAAGCAGGTAATTGGTTTTGATAGCTATTTCTTTTTTTCTAAAGTAATATTAACACAACCATTACCTTGATATAACCACAGTGCCTTTACATAAGTCCAGTCACATACAGTTTTTCTCTGTAAGTATCATCCACATACAGATGTGTGAGTGTCACCTGCACACACAGTCACATATTCAATGAAAGAGAAACAGACCACACAGCTCCACACAGTAGATGAACCTCGCCCACCCCCAGCATCTTGGCAGGCACTGAGCAGCTTATCCTCTCCTGTCACCCTCACCTTCGTTGTGACTGTGAAGCCACTGTAGCACGCTGTTGGGAAGCTATTGCTTGATAGACAAGGGGCTTGTTCAGGGGCTTTGCACGCATTGCTAGATTACCCTCTATTCTCTTGTCAAACCCATTCCCCTCAGCTACAAAAGGCGGGCCAGTCAGGAACGCAGGTAAGGTAACCCCACCTCCCTGAAGACATGTGGCCCGCTTCATTTGTTTTCTCTTTTGTTTCTTTTTTCTATTTGTCCTCTGAACTTGTAATCGTTTGTAACGTTGCTCCTTAATTTTCTGTTTTACTGTACTTTGTTTCTCTGTTCTACCCATCGTCATATTATGGACATGCGCTCTGCAGGATTCTAAAACGCTCACGTTTCCAGAGAAAGCGGCTGTATAATTGCCCAAATACTGTAACTTTCCCGGTTCAGTGCAACAGTTGAACTCTACCATAGCCCAACTCTGACATACTCACATGCCCTTTTCCTGCAAATCTGTGTTAAATCACTGCACCACTAGCAGGAAGAGCCTCATTATATTGGCATACACAAGGCTGTAAATGAGTGGAAAAGGTTGGAAAGATGTCTTTCCCAGCCAAGGAAAAAGGGCTGAGCCAGAACAGAGGCTGTTTTTCCATGTTTCACTTCAGCTTTTAGGATCCTCCAGTCTGATGTCATTGGTGCCTACCTACCACAGTCTGGCCATTGATATTGACTTGCCCTCTGACCTGCAAAGGTCACCTGGGGTCATGGTGGGCAGGGAAGTCTTAGGAAAGGAGGGAGGAGGGCATTGCCCCTCAGACACTGGACTGCAGGTCAGTTTGGGGGTTTATATCAGAGAAGGAGGAGAAAAAGATCCTCGATCGGTGTCTGAGGGCATTTTAGAGGTCTGCGAGACTCGCCTTTAACTTTGGCCTTTTGGACCCTTTGCCCTCTACCCTCTGGCCTCCCCCGTGACCTAATCAAACCACAGGCTGTCCCATTCAGAGAGTCTGTCTCTCTTTCTCATCCTTTGGTTTGGTTTGCATGACTGGCTATCTGTGTGTTTCTCAATGGAGCGTACAGTACAGTGCAGTGATACAGTACAGTGGAGTAACACAGCAGTGAACCCAGTAAAGACCTTCGCTGACCACTGCTGCTGTTGTTGTTGATGTTACTGTTGATGATCTTATTGTCGTGGTTATTGTTGTCGTGATATCTCTCTTTCTATTTCCTATTGTCAGTGTGCAGTCTCACTCCAGCTGTCTTATGATGGTTGAATTGTATCATTGAAGGTCAGTCTGTTACCCAGTGTGTGTATGTTAGAGTTTGTGAGTGTAACAGTGGGTCTCTCTGTGCCCCACAGTACCGCACCTTTGACCCATGCAAGCAGCTGTGGTGTAGCCACCCAGACAACCCGTTCTTCTGTAAGACCAAGAAAGGACCGCCCATCGATGGCACCATGTGTGGCAACGGGAAGGTATTCACTCACACATGCACATGGATTTAGACAGCTATGCATGTACTTAGATACCATTCTCATGTGTCAATGTCTCTGTCTCTTTCTCACTCTCACCTGTGATTCATGGTTTTTTGACCTTAGATAATGAAATGTGTTTCTCTAGTTTTTTCTCTAGTTGGCCAAGAATCACATTCCACCAGAACCTTTAGACCTCTCATCAATCCTACTGTGTACTGTGTCTACTGCATACTGTCCTATATGAAAGCAGCAACAGTCTCTTTCTTTCTTTCTTGGCCAATGGCAGCACTGCTTTAAAGGTCACTGCATCTGGTTGACCCCTGACATCATCAAGCAGGATGGAAACTGGGGTTCCTGGAGTGAGTTCGGCCAGTGCTCCCACACCTGCGGCAGAGGAGTACAGTTTCGCACACGCGACTGTGACAATCCTAGGTATGAAACTTTTTGATTATGTGTGTGTATGTGTGTGTGTGTGTGTGTGTGTGAGAGAGAGAGCAAGAGAGAGAGAAAGTGATTACTAGTTTTCAGTTTATGCTTAATTACGCTTTCAGACTAATTTAGCTGAAGCTATAAACCTCTTTTAGCATGCATACTCCACAGTTCACGGACAGTCAACCTCTGACATTATCTGCAGTGGGTATCCATAATCATTCCCACGGCTGTTCAGTTTATTTTCTGACTCTTGTTACTGATAATTGCAAAGTGGCAATTTGCTCCATTAAAATACGGCAGGTCTACATCAAAGTAAATTGTATGTATGTTAGAGGTATTTTTCCAGCCTAGGTTTTTCGAAATGAAAGCAAATGAGTTTTGAAAGTGAAACACCACTTGGACGGATTAGTCTTCCATATCCCATTGATGAAAATATCGATGCATCCTCTGCCCTGCGCTCTCCCAGACCGGCCAATGGAGGGCGTACCTGTGTGGGGGCGAGTGAGCAGTTCCAGATTTGCAGCACCAAGGAGTGCGAGGACATCTACAACGATGTGCGGGAGGAACAGTGTTACGGACACGTCTCGGACCCTCGCTTTGAGTTCCACAACAACAAGCACCACTGGCTGCCTTATGAACACCCAGACCGTGAGTATGAAAAGGGATGGAGGGATGGATGATAGGATGGATGGATGGACCAATAAGTGGATAGGTGGAGAGATGGACACAGAAAAAAGCTGTAAGAATGGAGATACCAGTTTGTGCGTGACAGAGACGCGAATCCTAAGTGATAATATACTTAGGAGAAGCCAACGAAACACACACATCTTTGTGTGTGGTAGGGTCTTGGAGGGTTTTACATAGGCTGTGTCCTGTTATGGTCATTGACATCTGGTTGTCCTGCTGAGTCTGAGTATAGCTCCGAGGTACGACTACACCCGCCCATAAAAACAAGCCATGTCTTTGAAACTCTCTTTAAAAACACTAATCTTTGAACTTAGTGTCTCTCTTTCTCCACCCAATCCCTGATGTCATTTGAACCCCAATAACCCCCTTCTTCCCCCCTCCTTGCCTCCATCCATGTAGCTCCTATCAGTCTGAACATATGGCCAAACCATCAGAGTCACAATGGGATTCCCATCCCATAGCTCTGCATTTAATATCCAGAAACCCCTTTACATCATTGAGAAGTGTGAGAATGTGTGTGTGTGGTTGTCAGACCCGCCCTGCCTCTAAGTGAAGGTGTCACTGCCTCCCTGATATGTATTAAATTATCATCCAACTAAAGGGCAGCGCCAGAGAAAAGTGCTGAGTTGTCTCCGTATCTAATCCGGGGTCACGCTACGCACACTCCGCTAAGAGGGCCCTCGCTAAATTGTTTTTCTCCGTTCTTATCATTTCTAAATGCCATATATTTCAGCAAGGCTTTCTCAGAGTCTCAAATTACTCTTCCGCGTGTGTGGGTGTGCGAACGCGGATGTGCATGGGTGAGCGTGGCTGTGTGTGTGAGGAAGAAAAAAGCGAACAGGGAGGTGAAATTGAATTCCATTCGTGGTCTGTCATCTCCTGAGCTCCAGATAGTGTGAGGGGAGAAAGAGACCGTCTGCCCTGAGTGTGAAGTTATAGTATTTGTTTAGAAACTTTCAACACACCGTTGTTTTTGTCTCTATCTGGGTCTTTTCCCAAGTCAATAGATACACTGTAGAATACTCTTCTCTTGAGTGAAGAAACATGAAACATGAGGCTGCCTATGTGCTGTGTTGTCCAGCTGGTCAGAGGAATCCATCCGGCCCTCTCTCTCCCTTTGGTCTATCGCAGTATGGATCTGCAGCCCAGTATCGTCTGCTCATTTGAGTGTGGAAGCTTTTGCACCGTTCTCACAGGGATGTGATCAGATGGGTCTTCCAGCACTCCTAGCAGTGGTTTCTAACAGACCACTGAGTGGGGAATTCCAATATTGTTGCTGTGCATTCTCAGCTCAACTCACCATAAAGTGCACTTGCTCCACATATTGTGATTCTAGCACATCCATCTGTAATAAATGTGAAGCAGCCTCCTGGCTGGGATGAACTGCGGTGCCAGGGTTTGTCTCTGGAGGCCCATAGTTCTAGTATGAGTCACAGACAGTCTGATACTGTGAGACGCAGCATCATGCTGACTCATGGAGAGCTCATTCAGAACACGCTGGCAAAATAATCACAAGTTTGGGGATTTTTGATAGTAGTTCAGTATGGTTATGTCAAGGTATGAAGTCATCAAAAAGGATTGCAAATGTGGCATCCTGACAATGTAGTCATATGTGTGTGTGTGTGTGTGTCTGTGTGTTCTCCAGCTAACAAACGCTGCCACCTATACTGCCGGTCCAAGGAGACGCGAGACGTGGTCTACATGCAGACGACAGTCCTGGAGGGCACGCCCTGCTCGTACAAGGACCCCTATAGTGTGTGTGTGCACGGGGAGTGTGAGGTGAGTGGTTTTGTGTGTGTGTGTGTGTGTGTGTATGTGTGTGTCTGCCTGCATGTGTTCATATGCATTTGTCCATCCATAAACCTTCCGCTGTCCTCATGAACAGAAAGTGGGCTGTGATGGTGTGGTCGGCTCCTCCAAGCAGGAGGACAAGTGTGGAGTGTGTGGAGGAGACAACTCCAGCTGCAAAACCTTCAAAGACACCATCACTCGCATTGCCAAGAAACAAGGTAGACAAACTCACAACTGCTGTCCTTATATCCAAATCTACAGCAGGCTTGATATGGCTCCATCAGTAGCGCAGCTGTCTATCATGCTGGTAAGCACAGGATAAATAGCTGGCCAGTGTCCTTTGCTTGTAATCTGGACACATTTCCCCTGTTACTTAGTTATTCTCAGCTAAATGTCGCCCTCTAGAGGAACATTTGTAACACTCTGTCCAAACTTCAGCAAGATTTGAGTTAAAATGTTTCCATGTGAGTAGAGCAGGGCCAAAGAGTGACGTCAAACCCCACACTATGAGCTAATGTTTACAAGGCTATTATCTAACTCTTGACATTGGGAATGACTTCATTTTACTTTCACTACTATAATTCCCAGAAGCAGATGTTTATTCTGGATGAAAATAGTCATCACTGCAGTGCATTTAACTAGTAAGCAGGGAAGCTTGGTTAAAATGAGGTTAGTCTGAGCTTTTCATTGTATTAGATGAGGCTCTTAGTCAGGAAACTGTAAAATGAGCTTTTGATGTATTTGGAGTCACAGACTAACTATGTGTTTAATTTCAGGTTTCCTTAAAATTCTTGAAATTCCCAGAGGGGCAAGACATTTGCTGATCCAAGAGCTGGAAGCAACTTCACACATTTTAGGTATTTGACAATGCACATGTGTTTGTGTTTCTGTTTGTGTGTGTGCCTGTGTGTGTGTGTGTGTGTGTGAGTGTGTGAGTGTGAGTTCCAAGTGTATTCTAAGTATATTTCTCTCCCTTCTCCAGTGGTAAGGAACATTGCTTCAGGACTGTTCTTCTTGAACGGGGAGAATGAATACCCAGACTCCCGGTCGGTCATAGAGAAGGGTGTGGAGTGGGAATATGAGAACAATGACGACAAGGAGACACTTCAGACCACCGGCCCTCTCAGACATGGAGTTCTGATCATGGTACATATAGGAACGAATACATATAAGATTGAATATGGAGCTATATAAGCATGAACAGATCTAAATTATACTCTAAAATATTACTCTTTTCCATGAGATTAATCTCAGTGATCTGGTGAAATGTGTTTGTGTGTTGATTTGGTCTTTCTCTCCCAACCTAGATGCAATTACATGGAGATGAGGATGTGAACTTGTCCTACAAGTACATGATGAACATGGACAGTGACTCTGCCATTCAGAACAACATGCTGGTGGAGGACAGTGCCTACGAGTGGGCTCCCAATAGATGGTCCTACTGCTCCAAACCCTGTGGGGGAGGTAGACCACACAAAATACCACCAACTCTGCTTTTACATTGGAGTTTGGCTGGATGGAAAGCGGTGGAGCTGTTGTCTGATCATGTATCTGTGTCTTTGTGTCATTCTCCATCCCCTCCCGCTGTAGGGAAGCAGTACCTGCGATACGGCTGCAGAAGGAGAGTTGACAGTAAGATGGTCCGCAAGAGCTTCTGCAACAAGTCCAACATGAAGCCTCGAGGAGACACCAGAGACTGCAACCAGGAAGCCTGCCCTCCACCCATGTATGCACCGTATTATTTGTACAGGAAATAGTAGCTCATGTACTGTTTAAAGATAGCAGTGGCTTATGGAATCTAACTAAACTGCAAAACTGATATGCACTGAATGTACAAAATATTTTTCATGAAGTACACTGATGAGGTGAATCCAAGTAAAAGCCATTATCCCTTATTGTTTTACCTTATGAAATCTATACCAATCACTAAGGAGGAGATGGAGATAAAGAGACAATTGAGATGTGGATTGTGCAATAGGGGCTGCAACTCAATATCAGGAAGATATCTCTAATATTTTGTACATCCAGTGTAAATTAATAGTATTTTTTTTGTTTCAAGATATGATATGATACATTTTTCGTGTGCGCTTATTGAATTCCTCCTTTACCCTTTTTCCCATTCAGCCAGCCCCTTTTTCTCTGCTGCGGTTGTTTACTTCAGAGTTTTGACATTCAGTTTGTCCTCATAACTCTCACGTCTCTCCATCCCATAATGTCCTCCTCCAGCTGGGTGACGGGCGAGTGGCAGAACTGTAGTAAGGCATGTGGGAAGACAGGCCAGCAGATCCGCTCGGTCAGCTGCGTCCAGCCCTCGGACAACAACACCACGCGCTCCATCCACAGTAAACACTGCAACGACAACCGGCCCGAGGCCCGCAGAGCCTGCAACCGACACCCCTGCCCCGCCCAGTGGAGAGTAGGACCCTGGTCACAGGTACACAGGCTGGAGAAGAGGGTTTAACTGAGTGGTAGAGGGGGTGGAGGGGGTGGAGGGGTGGAGAAAATGAAGCTAAATGGGACACTGATGGGTGAATGATAATGTTTCTGTCAGTATCCTTAGAAAACTGTAATTATTTACATTTTTCAGCAAGTGAAATATGTAAAATACATAGATGCCATTGTCAATTGTGAAAAATGGCAAAATGGAGTGTTCCACCAAGGCAGTTGAAGTTTAAGACAGACACTGATACTGATATTTATTGAAGCTGCCAATGGCCAATATTTTGTTCTGACATTTGATATTTTTAAATTTCAAAAAATATTTTTTTTCTTGGCAGGGTGGACAAGCCTCTGAACAGCATTTAGACCATGTGACACTAAAACCCCATTGAAACCCGGCATAATAAGAATAAGAACAACATTCCTGCATAATTTTGCATGTGGAATTCGATTAAAAATGTCACATTAGAATCAATTCAGGTCAAGGGCTTCGTACTTACAACCAATATAATATTGATCAATTACAAAATTAATATATAATCAAACAAAGTGCATCATATCCATCATACTGGAGGTGGTCGACTGAAAGGTCAATATGGGCCTGATATATTGGCAATCCGATATGTCAGTCTAACCCTAGTCAGGATGCTGAAATACTTGTTTGATAGACTTGAAAGCATGTTTGTCCATTATTTCCCAAAGAGTTTGTGCTGAAGTGTTGGTTTGTGTGTGTGTACTGTATGTCCAGTGCTCAGTGACATGTGGTAATGGGACCCAGCAGAGGCAGGCTCTGTGCCACACCAGAGACAACACCATTGGTCTGTGTCTGGACAGCAAGCCTGACACCATCCGAGTCTGTCGCCTGGATCCATGTCCCAGTGAGTACACGGTTATCATGAGCATCAATGATCTCCATCCCACTGGTATTATGCCAAACAAACCATACAAAATGCAAGTAAACACTCAGATAGTAAAATCAAATTCACTTATTTGCACAGAACGGTCACAATGCATATAACCAAATAGAAAGAAAGCAAAGAGGGAATGGGACACAAAAACATAATAACAATCCAATATCCCACCACTGTCTCCTTCTTTCTCTGCAGAGGGCTCGTCAGACCTCAACAAGAACGGCAACATCCTGATCCAGTGGCTGTCTCGTCCCAACCCCAACTTCCCCATCCAGAAGATCTCCTCACGTAAAACCTCCCTCTATAGTTCCCAGCCTGGCCTCCACAGCGGCAGCCGCAGCTGCATGTCTGTCCTCTGCTGGGCGCTGCCCATCTCTGTCCTCCTGTCTTTGCAGGGCCGGCCCCGGCTGGCCCCCTGACCCCCCCGCCCCCGCGCCCCGTGCCTGTGCCCACGCCCGTGAGCGAGCGGCAAAGCTTTCGCTTCTCTTTTGGGGGGGGTGTTGTCTCTCTCTCTGTGTCTGAGACGGCTCTGACTGGGGGAGGTCTCTGGCTCCTGTGTGTGCTGGTTGGTTCTCTCTTGCTCTGTCTCTCTCTCTCTATCTCTCTCTCTCCTTTGTGGAGCATTGTGTTGTAACCGCTGGCCAGTCGAAAACTCAAAAGATTAACATAAAAACTTTGATGTGAAAACGGAACGGAACGGAAGCGGCGAGGTGAGCGGGTTTTGATTGGCGGCTTCTCAGAGGCGTCGGAAGAGCCAGTCATGTGTGAGCGGCCCCTCTGCATTCGGCGGCCATGTTTTGCGCGAGCTAGCTGCGTGTTGTCATGGGTTACCACTCCTGAGATGCGGCTGCGCTTTTTTCTTTTTTAGCGCACTGTCATTGTAGGGAGCAACAGGTGTGAAAATAACAAACAGAAAAGGTATATAAATATCTATATAGAAAAAAGTTTAAAAAAAAATATATGAAAGCTTTATTGTGAATGTGATCTTGTCACAATGAGGACATCTTTGCTAAAGTGCTCATCCGACATCCTGGTTCCATTCTGGAATGAGAATGGTGGTTAAGTCTCATTCTACGTTCCATTCTCAGATTGACAGGAACTCAGCACAGGGACAGAAAGTGACATAAGTAGACCTTTTGATTTTTGGGGGAGGGAACTGTGAGGTGAAGAATCTCCAAGTAAAGGCTAATAAAAAACAGGGTAGTCTGACCGCTTGAGGTTGCTTCCCATTTCACCTCATCATCAGCCATCCTCTCTTTGACTGTTATACTAAAGTTCAATAAATGCAGCTTATTTGTGCTTGCAGACTTTAAACAAATACATCTATAAATATATTTGTATTTATATATACCTATAAATCTAAATCTATATGAGTAACAATAATATTAATAATGTTTTACCATGAATAAGCTGTAGCTTATTTGCCTAAAACCTTTGGACTGCTATTGATCGCTTAGATCCTTGACTGTTATGTGTATTTTTTTATTAATTTTACATGAATACAGATGAAAATATTTAATAAGGGTAAAGTGTTTGGGGGGAAGGGGTTAGACCTATATTATGCAGGACTTGGTCAGTTAGTTGCCTCTCCATTCTCTCAGATGGATTAGTGGTTTACTGTCGCTTCTTGTTTTCTTTAGGGATAGGATCACGTTTTGTCATGCACATTTGCATCCCTCACGTGTGTGTACGTGTGCGTGCGTGTATGTGTGTGTGTTTGTGTGTGTTTGTGTGTGTATGTATGAGTGTGTGTGTATGTGTGCATGTATCTTGTGTGTGAGTTGAGGTGAGTGAGTATGAAAATGCGTGTGTGAGTGAGTCTGAATATGAGCACGCCTGTCTTGGATGTGTAAGTTAGTGTGTGTGTGTCTGTGTGTGTCTGTGTGTGTGTAGGGTGTTTGTGAGTGTGCATGTGTGTGTATGTGCGCGTGTGCATGTTTGTGTGTGCATGTGTGTGTGTGTGTGTGTGCTTCATCATTCGGGCTTCTAGACATAGCGATCAGATACAGAAATACCTCATAAACCTTGATTTGAGAGCGTCCGATCTCGTTTTACTTTGTGATGAACATTAACCACATGAACAATGCCTTATCTTGGATTGAATGTAATGGCATTTATCTGTGAAAGAGATGGCTTTACTCATTCAAAGTTTCACTCGGAATAGAGGCAGCTTCAAACCAACTTAACAAACTCACACCCACCAACCATCAAACCTACCAAGGTGACGTTGGACCGAGGTCCGACTACTGGGAAGGGTTTACAAAGGGCCTAGGGTATCGACACATATGGCATCTAGAAAAAAAAAAAAACACTTCAGACTTGTCATTGTATTGTGATCACATATTTCTGTTGTGACTATGTAGCGAGCTATCCAAGGTTTCCTTCTGCTGGAGTTGGACTGTACGAGACCAAGCCAGACCTAGCAGTGCGATACTGTATATAACATTGGTGTTGACTGTATTTAATAATGTTCATGACTGTTATCTTCTTACTTATGGAAAAAAATCTATAATATTCTATACTATGGGTAACTGTTTCGTGGCTTCACTGGCCTGCTGCGTGGGGCTGGCTAACGTTTGGCTAACGTTGGGGAAACATTCAGATGGACTACGTGCACTGCGTCTATATGCACTTTGATTTATCAGGGAAATTTTATTAATGTTTTGTAAATGTTTCATATGACACTTAATGTGCCATTCCAGTTTTTACATCATCATGGAAATTCTGTATTTTATTTAAGCAGCGAAACTATTATCATTTATGTACCTTCATTTTTTTTTTTTCAATCGATTAACTGATTGACTGGTTGATTTCCAAGTAATGAAGTGTTTTACCAAAGTGACTGTGAACTTGTACCTTTCGATACAGTTGAATTATTTTTCTTAAGAAAAGAATATATCTATATATTGAAGGGGGGGGCGTACATCTCATTGTTTCAGTTCCTGTCATTCTCAACAGCAAAAGTTGTATCAATAAAAAATGTTTTAAAAAGTGTGATCTTTCTCTCACCAGGAATTTTCACTGGTTAGATTTTGTGTCAGAGAAAATGTCAAAATGTCAAAAGCTGCAAGTAGAACTTTATTTTACTTCCATGGTACAAAAAGGGTACAAGTCAAGCAATAGGCTATAGATGATCAAATGGACAATGATGCAGATCTGAAGCAACACATATCAATGCATGAGAAAATAGGAGTCAAAATTAAATATCAGATGTTTTAGATTCAAATTTCTGAAGTCAAACGCAGTTGTCTTCACAACAGACTGGCCACTCTTCTTTTTCCATTTCAGTTGCTCTGGACTAATCTAATGACTGCTGTAGATGTTTGGGTTTTTCTACTCTTCCTTCCTGCATCTTCTGCTAATGGTCTGGCTTTACTACCTTTACTACTTTACTCTGCACGGTGTGGAACCACACACATACACACACACATGCATGTAGTTACAAACAAACATGCACATGCAGACTCTTGCACATTATTGAACATACAGTGACATATCTCAGCAAACAAAAGACACATGCATACACACACACACACACCCCCCCCCACCCTCCCGGCCGCGCCCAGTCTCAGCTCTCTGTTCTCTCCTCCACAGGCCAGCGTTGTCATGGAGACCGCTCGGTGTTCTGTCGCATGGAGGTGCTGAAACGCTACTGCTCTCTGCCGGGCTACCAGCGCATGTGCTGCAAGTCCTGCAGCAATGTCACCATCACAGATCTTCTACCCAACTCCACCACCACATCCAGCTCCACCCCCATCAACTCCACCCCCATCAGCTCCACCCAGCCCTCTGTCACAACCCATCCACCCACCAGCAGCCTCGGCTCTGGCTTCACCACCACCCAGCCCACCACAGCCATCATCACCACCGTTCCAGATTCTGCCACCAATCCCTGGACCAGCACTCATCCACCTACTTCCACCACTCCTCTCCCTCCTTCCACCCCTGTCCGCATCAGTCCTACACAGAAAATTACCACTCATCCACCTACTTCCACCACCCCTCTTCCTCCTTCCACCCCTGCCTACATCAGGATTACCACTCATCCAACAACCTCCACCAGTGCTCCTTCCATCCCTACTACCTTTTCCTTGGTAACCGCCCCAGTTACCACCAGCAGTCCCAGTCTTACTGCTCATCCCCTGCCTCTGCCTCCCCCAGACATAACAGACGAGAGCACAGACCTACAAGGACAAAACACTACAAATACTCAAAACACCACAGATCCTCAGGCAAAGACCGGTCCAAAAACCACAAATCTGGCAAAAAACAGCACCAAAAAGGATACTCCACTGAAGTCCAAGCCCAAGAAGGATATTCCACCAAAGAAAAACCCTAAAAAAGTGATTCCGCCAAAGACTAATCCAAAAAAGAATACTGCACCAAAAAATCCCAATCCCAAAAAGACTATTCCAGTAAAAAAGACTACTCCTAAAAAGACTACTCCAGTAAAGACTACTCCAGTAAAAAAGACTACTCCCAAAAAGACTACTCCAATAAAAAAGACCACTCCAATAAAGACTACACCAAAAAAGAGTACTCCAGTAAAAAAGACTACTCCAATAAAGACTACTCCCAAAAAGACTACTCCAGCAAAGACTAGTCCAGTAAAAAAGACTACTCCACTAAAGACTAGTCCAGTAAAAAAGACTACTCCCAAAAAGACTACTCCAGTAAAGACTACTCCTAAAAAGACTACTCCCAAAAAGACTACTCCAGTAAAGACTACTCCTAAAAAGACTACTCCCAAAAAGGACATTCCACCAAAAGCCAATCCCAAAAAGAATACAGAGCCAAAGACCAAACTTACAAAAAACACTCAACCAAAGACCAATCCCAAAAAGAACACAAAAGCAGGGCCCAAAAATACCACAAACACACAGGCAAAGATGAATCAGAGTAAGACGAATCCAAAAAAGAAAGGTCTTACAACAATCCCCTCATACTACACCACAGCCCCCACTCACTACACAGGCCTGGAACAGAGAGAGTACCCTTCTTTCACTGTCTCTCTTCGCACTAGCATATATGCTACAACTCCCAGCATGCCTTTCCCCGAGCCACGAGTCAATGTCACGTACATCAACAATGACACAGACACTACCAATGAAACTCCACCGTGGTACGATGACAGCACAGATGCTGGAGCCACAACCCCCAGCACATACACTTTTGATGATGTCATAACGCCCACCGGAACCATTTATTTTGATGACGTCACGATGCCCAGTGGAACCATGCCATATAGTGATGTCACAATGACCAGCAGCGGCGATGCCACAGTAACCAGTGGGGCCATTCTCAGTGGTGATGACATCACAATGCCTTATGGCGACGTGGCAGTGACCAGTGGGACCGTGGTGCTGGATGATGACCTCACCGTGGTGATTCCTACCATCATCAGTGACGACATGGCGGATCTCACCGCCTCCCCCTGGCTGGACCTGCCGGAGTACATCCCCGTAAGCGTCACCATTCCCACGACAACCTCAGACCCGGCCACTGCCCCACCTCCAACTACCATCGCCATAACAACAGAAATACCAATCCTCATAACCACCGCCTCAACGATGAGGCCTCAGAGTGGAGCGGAGGACACCAACGAGAACAACTCCGTCGACATCCCGTACAACAGGGTCGGCGGCGTAGACAACGACATCTCCCAGAACAACCTGATCCCCAGGCGCCGGGTCAACCTCCGGGAGAGAACCAGGAACAAACGCATTCAGGAGCTTCTGGAGGAGAAGCGGAACTTTCTCCTCCGGATGAAGAGAGGCCAGGCAGCATGATAGACCGAGCCTTCTCATTTCTCTTATAGAGATGAACGTCTTCTTAATAGACTTGTTTAAACCCTGTTTAAACCCCTTTGAGCTGCCATGATGCTTTCTTTCAGCCTTTTCCAGAAAAACACAACTCTCAGTCATATCAGTAACATGGCAATCAGAACTCTTACAGAGAGGAAAACTCATGGCCAAATGTTTCTACAGTTGCTTTTAATAAAGAAAGCGCCTTTAGAGTACAGACTGTAAAACGGTTGCAGATTTGAAGCAAATCGTCTTGCCTGTGTAAGCACGATAGTGATAACAGATATGATGAAAACCATACATCCAATTTGACCAGCACTTTACAAAGCTAAGCTTTTGTCCCTCCAAACCATGTTAGAGAATGTGGGACACATACGACAATGATGATTTAATGTTATATTAGACAGATACAACAGATACAGATAAAATTTAATGGAAATTATATTATCCCTATCAGCACTTATAGATCAACAAAATCTATCATCTAAAATACACAAGCCCACCCAATATTATGTCACTGCCCAGGACTGCAGCTCATTCCCCAGGCAGATATCAATACCTTTCAGTCCCCTAATAACAGATAGGACAAGCTGGACATGTGTACGTCTCCCTGTTAGTGCCCAGCGTTCTGAATCAGGACACTCTACACTGTTCACGAGCCAAGGACCACACCATCAACTGAATGCAAATGAGGATGTTTATTTAACAGATATGAATGATGAAGAGGAGACTGCGATGAATCCGATGGAGAGATGTAGGCGAATCATCTGCGGTGTGGGGAAGGTTTCGGCGACGGATCCGCCTTTGCTCCCAGGCACAGCGGCAGACCCCCAGGGGGCCCTGTAGTGGAGAGGAGGAGTGGAGGGAGAGAGAGGGAGAGAGCGAGAGAGAGAAGAAGGGGGAGGGAGGGTGGGGCACATAAACAAGAACGAACAGGTATGCTGGGCAGGTAGGCATTTAAAGGGAAACGACAGGAAGGGGAGTGATTGAGGTGTGGTCCTGCTCCTGAACTTCAGCTAATATAGCTCCAACAAATTGGAGGGTTCAGAGGCCTGAAAGCAATATGGCAATGCCATGAAATCTAAACGAGAGATTCCTTTGGTTGTAATTGAACTCTGGAGGCTTAAACTGCTTGGACTGTGTTGCCTTGTCCAAAGCAATCTTTTGTCCGTTGTCTCTCAGGAAATTCAGAGATCTGGAAGACTGCTGAGGGACATTGCCAAACACTTGGTGCTTCTTGGATTTTGATGACAGAAGATATCTTGATATCTCAATAAGCTATGTGAAAAAACTACATTGAAAAGAAAAATGATTTTGATAAATATCTTTTTTTTCTGACAAAACGGTCAGTTTTGTGTGGTGCTTTTTTGTCAGTGGTGCTGAAAGCGTTGTCCCTGGAAGAGTCCTCATGCATTCACTTATGTACAATTTTCAAAAAGCAAAAAAAATAAAAAATAAAAAAGCCTTTTTGTATCAACTGCATCCCAATAGAAGCTTTGAAGGCCAGTTTTTTTCCTTTTTGAAAGTTTTATTATTGGTACACCTCTAATTTGCAGCTGCTGCAAAAGCACCTAGGGATCTCTCTGTACGATATCTGTACATATGAAACAGAACTTAATGTTTAATATTTATTAAAGTTCAAGTGCCTGTGGTATTTTGCAAATTGTGAGTGTTGCGTGAATTTTTTTGTTTTTTTTCTAATGACAAGTAACATACTGCCCTTCTTTGTCCTTTTTTAAATCTAAATTTAAGCCCATTTCCCACAGCCTACAGATGAATAAAAGATGGCTCTTGCATTACTGGCCCACAGGGGGAGGCAGAGCTCGTGTTTTCTCATAGAAGCCTCAGACCAGCTTTCTTTTTGCCTTTCTTCCAGCCTCATGACAAAAAGAATTAAACATGTACCTGAGGGATCGTTTGAGGGGAAAAAATGGAAATACAGATTGTGACAGAATTATAATATCCGGATCAGGCTACGTTTTCTGGTTTGGGACTGATATTACTACCACAATATAATGCCATAATGATGTAATGTCAGGTGTAAAAAATCCAGACTTAGTTTGTAGCCAGTCTTTTAAATGAGCAGCGCCAGGTCATAAGTCAACATGACATTACATCTGACTTATAGAGAGTTGTTTTATGTTGACAAATACTGACTGGAATGACCAAGGCAAAAAGGGTGGATATAGATTCTTAAAATTGGGTGCTACTCTGGTTTAAGTCCAGTAAAAAGTGTTTCTCACCAATAGGATTCAAATTTTTATTCCAATAAGTGGCTGATCTATACGAGTGCATTGCTTTTTTTCATTATCTATGGTTCATTTGTCAATTGGCATTGGGGAAACAAAAAGAGAAATAAAGGAAAAACCTGCAACCAAGTAACAATTTCACTTCTGATTCAGGCAAATTTAAATATAGGTGAGAAAATCTCCTCAGTGACTATACCTCCAATGGCGCTTCAGTGAATAATGAGGAAGATGTTAATTATTTCATCTTACTTACTTCTATAGGTCAGAGACATTGCTCACAGCATGCATGATTGCCTTTTTCTCTGGAGAATAACAGATCTTGAGGGTTTTTTTTCAGCCCTTCTTTATCTGACTCCCATCGTAACTTTGGTGCAAGGGACCAAGAGGACGCCTAAATTAAGTTTCTCTCTACCCAACCACAGCAACATGAGTTGGGATCATGAGCCTCTGAATTAAACTAATTGTATTTATCTGTTTTGTGTTAACTTGAGAAGACCCCGGGCTTTGTTCTGCTATGAGTTGTAACGTGATCACTGACATGGGAAATGTACCGTCTTTCCCCCTGTTCCTATCACGTGTTTGTATCCTAGGTTAGTCCCAGCATCAAGCTTTGTGTCTGGTTATGCCCCGAGACTTTGTAAGGAATCATAAATTATGCTGTTAAGCCACTGACGTCTCATTTACTTGTAAAAACAGGGTTTGAATTTGCAGTTATTTCAGTGTTACATACAACACTTTTAAGAGGGAATAACAACAAACTTGGGAAACAGACTTGTGCCTATAGCAGCTGCTTACCTATAGATGCAAGATAAATCTGATAAATGATAAATTGAGCCTGACATTTGAAGGTGAACCTTGAGTCCCTGATTGGTAGCGTGTCCTTTACATCTGCCAGTGGACAACAAACACGGGTTTTTTTTCAATGAAATGACCCTCAGAACACAACAATCTTGTTGTGGTCTTTAAAGGTTCCATTATTTCAATAACTCTAAATAACAAGACCAGCGTGGCATCAGAACATGAGATTACTTGTACATTATTCTCTTCAGGAATACTGTATGGAATTCATCAAATTAGGACAACATGGCCAATAATACTAAGTATTAGTTCCCATCTTTACTCACTGGGCAACAGAAACAAAGAGCATAGTGTATGCCCAAAAATTGCTGTAAAAATAAGAAAGGTCTAACATGTGTCCTCGTAAGCTCAGATAAAACCTTTCTGTGGCTGGGGGAGCCCCGTGTGGCTGAGCCCCAAACAGGAGGGAAGTGAGCATGAATGTTTACATAGTACATGATAGTGAATATTTTATGACCTTTGGCCCAAGTGCGCAGCAAGTTAATGTATTCAGACAAATGCAGTGTTGGATTGAAAGGACACAGAAGTGAAAAAGACCAGCATTTTATAAAGGGTGGTGCATGGTGTAAAACAAGGTCACTTTTACCTCGCTGCTTTTCCTTGTATGCGCTTTATATATTTCCTGCAGAATACAAAAGACTAAATCAGCAGAGAAATATGAAAGGTATCTATTCTCACCCTTATTCATGGAAGCATACACACTACCAGTCAGACCTTTGGACACACCTGATTGAATGTACTATGTTTCTCATCATCTTAAAGCCATTTTGATCTAAAGGCTTATGCTTAAATGCCTGAAATTAGTTTCTTAGACAAATATAAATAGTGAAGTTGATGCCTATGTATGAATTTCTTTCCAAATTGCCTTTGCCTTTCCATCAAAGCAAAGGGCGGCTACTTTAAAGAATCTAAAATATAAGATAGTTTTGATTTGTTTAACACTTTTTTGGCCACTGCATAATTCCATTTGTGTTATTTCATAGTTTTGATGTCTTTACTATTATTCTAACATGTGGAAAACAGTAAAAATAAAGAAAAATGCGTGTGTCCAAACTTTTAACCGGTAGTGTAAATATCAGCTCTCAGCACCCTGGATCAGTAGTGTGACGTCACTCTATCATCAGCTGATTATTTTTGTTCCGAGGCAGGACCATAAAAGATGCCAAGTTCAGCTCATCTGACTGCCTTGTGTATTCCAAAATACTCCAAATATGTACGAGGTATTTTCTAATCACTTATGAATGAAACCAATTGAAAAAGAAATCAAAGGAGTTGTTGTTATCCAATTATTTAATCTGTGTTTTGGAATATCTCATTTGTTTTCGATAAAACCATTATGTAAAAATTATTTCCCAACCCTCAAACGATGGTTATATCACCATGTAACAGAATCCCTCTGGAGACTGGTGACTCGCTGACAGACATCCAGAGCCCACGCTCGACACATGTCACACACACTCCTTCTGTTTCTCCATCCTTCAGACCAAAGTGTTCACCTTTCTGCTGCACACTGCCGGTTTATCAGCCACAGAACAAGAATGTCACATGCTCCTGCGTTACGTAATCTTGTTGAATCCATGAGAGGATGTGAAGAGATTCAAGATAGAAAGAGAAGAGAACGGCCGGCGTTAAAGTCCGAACCCTCAAATGTAAACAAAGCAGAATTCACACCACGGAAAGCTTCTCATTCATTATTTTGATGAATTTGAATGACATCGACCTAGCAGTGGCAGATTGTGTGTGTCCTTCTACAGTTCACAGCTCTGGGTCGGTGCTCTGTGAGCTATCATGAAACAGCTGAGGCCACCAGTAATCCTTGATATGCTTGCTTTAACAGATAAGATAGATAATTCCCTGTCAACATACAGGGGAAAAAAAAAACCTCCCCGCCAGCAAAATTGGAGCTTGAGCTGATCTTGTGTTTGTTGTTTTCTCTTTCATGAATTGGGGCTCCCTGGTGTATGTCATTAGCTGAATGCAGTCAGTGTGGCGGGGCCTATAGAGTGTATTTCTGTAAAGATCATAACTGAACAATGCCATGTGCCTCGCCACTCACGCTGCACTCAGGGCACGTGTGTCTCAGCCTTGACATTATAGCCATGCATCTGTCGTTTACAGTCCACAGTGACAGTGTATGTTGTTTTGAATGGGGGTTCTGTGTGTCTGTTTTGTGTGTGTGTGTGTGTGTGTTGGCAGCATGAATCACACTGAGGCAATTTTGGTTCCTTGTGACTACTCCATTAGAGATCTATAAAAAGCGAGGAATCTTTTTATAGGTGAGATGCAAAGGAGTGACTCATCTGTCCACAGGGCAACATGGAGTTTCTCTGCACTAGGAGGTCACACTGCCCCCAACACACACGCGCGCGCGCACACACACACACACACACACACACACACACACACACACACACACACACACACACACACACACACACATATATATATATATACGATATATATATACACACACCATACCACTGAAAAATGCTTTTACCACAGAGGGAGATTGTTGGCTGTAAAGACTGAAGTGAGACAGAGCCATATATGAATCTTCTGCATCTGATCTCAGCGCGTTGTGCGCTGAGATCTTGTGCGTTTCACAAGAGACTAATATTCATATACAAACACACACGCTCATAAGAATTATCGGTAACACATAGATTTTTACAAAATAGTGGTAATGTATATATCACATCAAATACATAAGCATATACACACCTTGAATTACTTTTACTATTTGTCTAAAACATACTTAAACAACACTAAAAAACATTATTAGCCGAGATATTCAAAAATTTGAAGTAAAATGTTCCATTTTAGCATTGATTACTATAAAAATGACTTGCATTTCTTATAAATCCAATAGTTCTTTCCACCATTGCCTTTGATTTAAAAAGTCTAGTATCTATATTATTTAAATAATGATATACTGTATATCCAAAGACATAATCGTACATTTTCAAAGGCATTAAAACTATTTTTTTTTACTATACTATATTTACTATATTACTATACTATATTTTTAAAACATTCATATTACAATAATTTTGTTTTGTGAAATCTACATTCAGAAATGAAACAATAATTACAGATATTTTACCTGGTTTACGAGCCAGTAATTGAGTTAGAAGTTGGAAGCATACACGGGTTACTTGCATTGTGTGGGGGGGAAACCCCTCAGTGAATTATTTTCCATTTTCACCTTCATAATTGCATAATAAATGCATCAAAGGAACTGTCTGTCCACCATCTCAAACAACACACTCCCTCAATTCAGCTCGAGCCCTCAGCTCCTGAGTGTTGGAGAAGAGCTTCTGAATGGAAAACAACTCCATTCAGTTTGAAACTGACAACAACATGAGCAGAGGGAATAAACAAGTGTTGCCTCCGCCCCACTGCCCCACTTTTACAACAAGCATCAAAGCTGAGCCCTTGAGCAAGGCACTTCACTGCCAAATGTTCCTGCAAAGCTGCCCAGTGGCCAGCAGTAGACAACTGAGCAGCAAGTGCAACTACGTCCCCAAAATCCTGAAAAATGGGTTCTTCTTAATGTCAAATTGTTTAATACGACTCAGGAAAACACTCACGTCACATGGGGTTGAAAGTCTCCTGTTTATCATTCATTGTTTTTCCATGACTTAGAAACATAGTCACTAGTTTTGTGATGCATAAAATCAATCAGTGTGATCATGCCTGTCAGGGAATCCTCAAGTCTCATGTTAGCTGGATTTTAAACCTAATTATCTCACCAGTCTGCTGCTGCTTGTTTAGGTTCATAATAAAGAACTGAATAAGAAGGGTCTACTAATATAATTATTATTATATTATTTACTGTCTAGGTGTGATTAACAACCACAAAATCTATTGACCATAGAAACAGAGGGAGATTGTTGACAATATGAAGCCTGTGGTGAAAGGCTTCCTAAGGCCAGTGGTCCTATGATCTCACCAGTGTGTTTTGCACACACACCCACACACACCCAGACACACACAGAAACGTACAAGGCTCTCACATGTAAGGTTTGTCTGCATGATGCACATTACAGTTTAAGCCAAACCGCTTTATATTTTTGCTGTTTCTTTACAATATATAGTTTTCCTTTGATCTGCCTAATAAATAGCTCTTTGTTAGATTTATTAAAATTACAGGCAGTTCCTGTGTTCCTTCACCTTAGCAGCTCTATCATAGAACTGGCACCTTATCAAAAAAACACCTCTATTTCTTTCTCTCCCTCTCTTTCTGTCTGTCTCTCTCCTTTCTGTCTGTTTTCACTCTTGCCATCCCCCTTTTCTACCCATTTCTTACTCCTCTCTTTTTCCTCTTGCTCTCTCTCTCCCTCTCTTTCTCTCTCTCCATCAATACAGTCAGCCAATGACAGTGCTCAGGGTGAGGAAATGGATGGTGTGTCTATTTTTAGAACCAGGGAAGGAGGGCAAACCAAGAGCGAGCCAGGGAGAGAGAAAGAGAGAGAGAGAGAGAGAGAGAGAGAGGGAGGGATGTGAGGAGAAGATAAATCTGCATTCTACTGCTGCTTCTGGACAGAGACAGTTGGAGCTACAGAGCGAGCTCAAAGGAGAAGCATCACCAGTGGCTGAAGACACACATCACCATAAATAAGATCTACAAAGATATACACAACTGCAAAAAGACTGAAGACCAAATATCTGCAACTGCAAGAGCAGAGGAGAAAAGAAAAGACTAATTGGATTGGACAAAGACCAGCTGCAAGCAGGTGAGTGGGAAAGCAAGCTGTGCAGAAAAAAACCTTACATGATTATTATTAGAGAAATTGCAAGAAGTGAAATTATACAGGCTGCCTATTCTTTTCCCTCGGAGCTGCTGCCCTGGCACCATTTTTAGAAGGTGTATACCAAAGGTGTGGTTCTAAATTTAGCAACGGCTACACCTTGGAAGAAACTGGGAGAGGCTGGCTTTTTGGTTTGGCCGGGACTATTTTTGGCATGGAGGTCGAGACCGAAATATATTGCGGGCTGCACTCAGGGTTATAACAATATGGGTTACATAAGAAAATATAGGCTGACACATTCTGTGGCTTCGCTCGACTGGGAAGGTATTTAAAATACGAGTCTATTTATGTTGCCTTGCTGCGTCTTGCTGGAGTTTGTTTGTATTTTAGACTATTTACACTGCCACTCCAAAGTAAGCAGGGCATAGTGTCTGAAACGCTACAGAATGAGGGAGAGGAGAAAAGGGTTTACATGTTATATAAAGTGACTGATAGGGTAGGTAAGGGTCTAAACAGGCAGTTCTGCTTCAAAATAATATGTGGCACAGTGATTATCCTTGTGAACCATGTCAAGATTTATTTGCAAAACTAACTCAATAGAATAACACATTAGTGAGACATTAATTTGGCATAAAGAACACCAAATATTCCTCTTATCAAAATGTTGCTTTGTCTGATGCTGAATGCATCGCTGGGTAAATATTTCATTTATTTCTCAAGAATCAAATCATTGTTTTTGGATGGGTGGAGCGAGGATGTGGTGATGCAAACCTGACTTGTAATAAACCACAGATGCAACAGTTGAAATCAGATGCTTCTAATTTGAACTGCTTTCATTCCACCCAATCAAATCAGGCATGCGTCACTTGAATTGGGGGACTGATACTATCAGCCAATCACTGTCTACTAGTGTTCCCACAGCCAGTGTCTGTGTTTGGATCTGGTCTTGTGTCTGAAAGTGACCTTGCACCTGATGTTAATTAGAGATTCAGAGAAATTGAGCTGAAAGTGAATAAATAGTGACTTTCCAAAGGCTTTTCAATACATTACTCAGGCCTTGATTTATAATATTCACAATACAGTCGACAAAAATAAGCACCAAACTGTCTCTTCTCCTCTCTGTTGCTCCCAGCCATGCGGCCCCGGTCCAGACTGCTGTCCAAGAGAAGACTCCTGCTGCCCACGATCAGAGAAGGCACTGAGGAGACGCTGCGGGACATGAACCAGGCCAACACACTCCACACTGCTGGCCACGGCCAGTCCGTCTCCTCAGAGGACTACTTCCTCTCCATCTGCCACCTGGCCCACCCCACCTTCCCCAGCCGGGACGCCTCCCCCGACAGCAGCAAGGCGCGCCAGCTGGATCCTCTGCACCAGCGGCTGCGGCTGCCACGGCTCGGCGGGAACGCGTCCACGACCTTTGAATCGGACCACAGAGAGGAGGCGCGTGCCATCGGTGTACAGCAGGGAGAGGAGAAGGAACTGAGCGGTGAGCCGGTGCTCGGCTGCCATGGCAACTCTGACCCTCTCGAGTTTCTCTATGGACACCAGAACAACCCTGCTCTCGCTGCCTGTCAGTCAGGCGGGGCGAGGGGGCCGTTTGCCGAGGGGAGGTTGATGAGGCGATATGGGAACGTATGGGAGGGACAGTGTCGCTCCCGGGCGCACAGTGTCCCCCGCTCTTCGAGTCCGGATCTCCCACGCCAACGCAAGAGCAGCTGCCCCGAGTTGCTCACCACCGCCACCGCTCACACCAGCACTCCTGACCTCTCTCCCAAGCGCTCCTTACCCAAGCTGCAGGCCGGGAGAGGAAGCCCGGCAGACAGAGACTCAGAGGGGGAGAGACAGGATCCCACAGTCAAACACACCCTGATCTCCCAGTGGATCTCGGACTGCAGGTCGGCCTGGAGAGAGGCCCGTGTCCGAGCCTGCATGCTGCCCGCCATTGCTGAGATATAGATACAGTGACGGTGCAAAATTGAACAGTCAGTAGAAGACATTAAAGTATTTTACTCATTTACTGTCAGCGCATGAGACACTGACACCAAGGGACATGTAGAGGTGATTTGACACTGATATATGCAGGGACATGATTCACTACACAGTAAAATGTGTATTATAATTATTGCCCAACTGTAACGATATATTACTGTCATTACTTATTGTTATGACCTACTTATGCTTGGTGTATGCTGGTTGTCATACAAAATCTTAAAGGTGGACAAATCTGCAATTTAATCATTTTATATCTTCCTGTGTTTTGTGAACCAAGTATGAATAAATAAACCATGATTTTGATACTCTCAACCACACTGTGCTTCTTCGAGGTGTGATCAGTGTAACTTGCATGTGTTAACACGGAAATGAACTCCACTCGCGGCTCTGCTAGTGCCAGGCTCTAGTTTCTATGGTAACTGTCGTGGGATCCTGCGTTGGTAAACAGAAGCATCTTGATTCTGAGTGTGGACAGAGTGAACGGAGGTGACACACCACCAGGTTGCTATGCAAAATGCAGGTCATCCGTTGTTATACTGATACTCATGACTGCATGGCCTGCAGGAAAAGCAGCAAAATGATAGGCTTAATCCTGAGCTCTCTGGTGGTCACTTATAACCATGAGCACATTTATTCTGAATCTATTTAAAAGTAATGGACTGTTGATTCAAATCTTATGAGCAAGGACAGAAGTTACCGAGTTTGATTCTAGCCCAATGCAAGTGAAAATTGACTGCCATGACGTAAGGGAATTATTTTAATTACAGCGGTTATTGCCGGGAAACCCCAAATACACACTTCAATGCCATAAAGCAACCGTGCAGAATGATGGTAAGCCGACACACACACGGTTTAGCTGTTGTTTGTAATCTGAAACACTAGAGGGCATGCTTATGTCATTCACTATCATCGAAAATAGTTTGCATAACCAACCAGTGGCACATTTTATCATCTCAAATCTCTCAAAAGCAGTTCCAGTGTTAAAAGTGTTCATGGCACTGATGGTAGCTCTGGGTGTGTGTTATGAAATTAAACTCCTCAAGAGTAGAATGACAGTTTAGGACCAGTGACCAGGTCCCTTTAATCACTATTCATAGTTGAATCTTACCATACCTCCATATAATGTGAGAACATAATGACCCGAAAAAGCAGACTTGGGCCAGCAATCATTTTTTGATATGCTTAGAGTGGCCCTATTACAGGTATTTAACTATTCTGCTATTATGTGATCAAAGATGTTTAATGAAGATATTGGCATTTTTTGTTGTTTGAGTGGTTACATTTAAAGTTATATTTAAAGTTATGTTTTTAAAAAAACCATCCCTTTTTACAGGCAGTTTCATACTAACTAATGTTTCAGCATTTGAACTGGAAAGCCCCCACTCATCAGGTCTAGATTATTTTAAGAGCTGGTGCTGTTGGCCAATAAGGGTTAAGTATTATTACTGTTCTGCGCTAATGACTGTTCAAAAAATACCCTCTTCAAAAAATACCTAAAAGCACCATGAAGATCAGAATTCTTATCCTGAGCCAAATTTGATGTGACAACGATATCATGAAAACTGAATAGCATTTATTTTATACGTTTATTTAACAGGGACCACGTACAATAAAAACATAAACTTCCAAGAACTCTAATGCCCTGTATAGGCTAGAGATATAGAGTCCCTGAGCAGGTGAACAAAAGTACAATAATACATACACAACAACAAAACTTACAAAAGAGAACAAAATATACATACACTAACAAACATTACATAAAATTAATGCAGTGTATACAAAAAACACAGGAAAGTTACAACATTACATACTGATAGAGAGTCTAATCCATTCCATTCAAATTCATATGAAATGGTTACACTTCATGTGTGCCTGATTGTTACCTCCACCAAGGAGGTTATGTTTTCGGTGCCGTTTGTTTGTCTGTTTGTCTGTTAGCAGGATTACGGAAAAACTACTGGCCCGATTTTCATGAAACTTCATGGAAGGGTGTAGCATGGGCCAAGGAAGAACCCATTAAATTTTGGAGCGGATCCGGATCCGACTCACGAACAAGGAATAATAGCACGAACTTTGGCGGAGGTCTGCGCTCTCCGTCTGCCCTTCTAGTTAACCATATTTTTTAGCATCACTGAGAAAGAGTGTAGATATGAGGAAGTCATTGAGTGGCATGGAGTTTCTCATAACTGAGAACCTTGTAGGAGGGGAAAGGGAGAAATTGTGAATAATCATGTGAACCAACCATACATATGGGACCTTTAATAAATATCCAACCATTTCTCATAACATACAGTAGGAATCAACCACACTAAGTGGGTCTATATGTCTAAATCCATTGAGTAACAGGCACCATCATCATTAACAACTGAAACTTATTTGTGCCTCTTGACCTTACTCATCAGTACAATAATACAAAAACATTTTTCTCTTGCTTCCTACACTGCAAACAAATCTCCATCTTAACAAGCCATTTAGTCTCTTACTGAGTCCTAAAAATAGTAATGTTTGTAAAAAAAAACCCCAGTGGGGTTAGATCATTTCACTTTCAATTTCACTTAGATCATTTCACTTGTTTTCAATACAAATCAACTTGTTACAAGAATTTTGCAGAATCAAGCGCCATTGTCTTGATAGTAGTGCAGTGATCTGCTATATTAAGACTTGAAGGCTGAATATGAGACTAAATTATGTTTTTTGCAGTGTATGGTAGCCCATGGTGGGGGGTCACATAAGATGAAGAGCTGTACAGGTATGGAAAAGTATCTCTACAACTCCGGTGCATTGCAGGGTGACAGACCAGAGTATACGTGGCCTGCAGGTATGAGAATATAAAGTATGTTCCCACTTTGTGCAGGCGTTGACCAACCAGGGTTTGCGCAACCTAGCAGGGAGTCACTCCAGCTGAAAGAAAAGATAGGGGAATGGCCCCGGTGTCGGTGTGTGTGTCTGTGTCCCCTATATGTACGAATGTATGTTCTACATCAAACATCTACATAGAAGTCTGTCCACTTTCTCTCTCACTGTTCCCTTTGTATTTCATCAGAAGTCTCTTTTGGCCTGAGGAATCACACTGACATTGAGAAGTGCAACCATATCAGGCAGCGGCAGCAAGTCTGCAGAGGAAGAGACGCTGCTGACGTTATTAGTTCCTGTTCTGGTTAATTCCTCTATGGTTTTATATTGTGTGGTATTGGCGTTTGGTAAGACAGTGATGAACTGCTTCACAGGACGGAAATGTGAAAAAATAGAAATGGGTAGGTGGGTAATCCCCTCACACACATACTCAAGCACCCCTATTTAAAACCACTAAAAACTACCCAGAAAAACGGTAATTTTCCATCCAGTATGTCGGTCATATTTATTCCTAACTACCTCAGTACAATGGCGCCGCTGTGCACCTCCACTCAGCTCTGGACCTCAGTCACCCCTTTTTGTTCCTGTCCTCACCAGAATGTATGAAGGAACACGCTGTACTTAAGCTCTGATGTGAGTAGGTGCACTCTGCCATCCACTATAAATATAACTAATGAAATATTCACAGATAAGAAATATGAAATATTCAAGCTCGCCAAGTGCAGCCTGTCTGTTTGGATGGAAATGGAGGTCATCAGAGGTGGCATATGCCACACAGCAGACCGCTGTGGGCTTCCACTGTCCACTTCCAAAGTCTTGATATGACTCACATCATCTGTATAGTGTGAGTGTGACGGGACGCTCCCAGTAAGTGTTTTAAGAGAAGTTACTACTTCAGAGGAAACCACTGACCATCTGACCATTTTTCTTCAGCATGTACTAAATGTAGAAATAGATGAAAGTCCCTTTCACTAACCAGGGAAGGCACTTGTGTCCTGAATCGGCACAGCAAGGCCTTCTTGTGTTTTCAAAGCAAAGAATTCAACAAGCTCCAAACCTATAGCTTCACAGTAAGGATTCATGTATGTGTTTTTATATATTTTACCATAATGCCATACACAATGTATCTCCAGGCTTGAGGGATTCAGGGTTAACACTACATCACCTGTTTTTATCAGCAACACACCACTCGCCACTCCTTTGCCTTTTGCATTCTGCTTATTGAGTCAACACACATTCCCAACACATGCCTTGCATTACCGATGGGAAGCACAACAATATTTTCACTATGAAATAATTTCTCTAGTTACTCCTCCTTTTGTTTCCTTCCAGCTTCCTCCCCTTGACCTAAATAGAGAAGGGCCGTATTAGGAGAGTTGTGATTTATTCCGTCTGAATCAAATTGGTGGGGAATCTGTCCAGTGAAGGGAAAGAGGAAATGGAACCAAAAGTTACAATGTTTTCTGCTGAAACCAACCTCTTTCTGTCAAACCAGTGGCCTCAGCAGTGGATGTCACATCCATTTACTCCGGGACTTCACGATGAGCTCATGCCACTGAAACAAATATCTCAATATAAATGTCATGACAGTATGAATGCCACACACCTACAGTGGAAAGCAATGCAATCATACTTCGCATTTTTTCCGAGTGGTCGCACATTTGATTTTCTGAGGAAAGTAGCTGAAACTGTAAATGTGTTAACCACTGATGCACACTACATACACACACACAGTGCCTGGTGCGGCAACGACTTCTCATTTAGAAACCAGCCAACTCATTTCATACTTGATGAGATTTTTAGTCTGTAAAACTTCTATACAATATTTGATTTAATTTTATTAAGTCTCTGAGTCATGTGTTGATTACTATGATAATTTTCCAGCTCAAAAATTATCATAGTCTGTGAATAAAAATGAAAGTCTCACATCACACCCCAACATCACACATAGCCTACTGTATGACATCACCTTTATTGTGTTAACTTTCCATCACAAATAAGTTAAAAATTAAAAATAAGGGAGTATCCCAAATGTATATATTTTTTGTGTTATATTTATATTTATATTTTATTTTTGATAAGAAGCCCCGAGATCCCAAGTTGACTTGAAAAGACGTCATTTACGCCCTTTTTTTTTAGCCAAAATCTTCACCGTAGCTGCTGTGCTCAAAGCCGCGTTCACGTTAGCGCGCACCCCGTCTGAAGTGGGTGCAGGAGCTCGAAGGCGCGTACATGCGCTGCTAGACGAGATCAACGAGAACTCGCGATCTCTCCACACCTCCGTGTTTACACTGCTACCCAGAAGCTAGCGTCACACACAACAGAGAGAGCTCTGCTGAAGTTGCAGCAACAAGTGCCTCTGTCAGATCTAACGTTACATTTTCGGTCTTTGATCTGTTACCTGTTGTAGCTTCTTTCAATAGCGGCGATATATAAAACGACATATCTTTCTGTTTCTGTTGTCAGACGACTGCGCAACTGTGATCAAGGGTCACTAAATGCTAACTGGCTAACGCTAATTTCTGTGCTGTTAGCATTTTGTGACCCTTGATCAATCAATTGTTTTTTATAGTGGTGCAGTCGTCAGACAACAGAAACCGAAAGATGTGTCAGTGACAACACCTGTATTGTGTTATACATCCTACTATAAAATGAGGAAAACTGTCCGTCTGTCTGTCTGCATCCATTTTGCTCCTCAATGGGTTGGCCAATCAATCTGAAACTGCACATGGGCGTTGAGCATTGGCATAGGCAGGGACTGACGAAGCTGATTTTTCCATTTTCCCAAATTTACACTGTTTATGCGCATTTTTGGCAAGTCTGTGCGTAGTTGTGACGCGCGCATCCCCGGGTATGGACTAGTTATCTTGAAAAACAAAATAAGTGATCACAGACTGAGTGATCTATAAATTACTGTACATACCTCAGTCCTTTATAGTGACATGGCCGGCACAGCTGTCGACTTCAATAGAATTAGTTCTGTTTTTCTTCCCTGGATTTTTGGACGGTAATCCTCTGGTGAAAAGTGTTCACTACACACCCGGACTGCACGGAGGGATTTAACGGAGGAGTTGAGATCCAGACGAAGAGCGATTAGCCACAGCTGTAGTCTTTCTGGGTCATGTAGTAGTTTGTGAAAGTCACCGATACGTCCCGCGATGAAGAACGCACACAAAATCTCACGCTTCTCTCTGTTGAAACATCCATACAATGGTTAGGTAACAGATCAAAGACCGAAAATGTAACGTTAGATCCGACAGAGGCACTTGTTGCTGCAACTTCAGCAGAGCTGTCTCTGTTCTGTGTGACGCTAGCTTCTGGGTAGCAGGTTAAACACGGAGAGATTGCGAGTTCTCGTTGATCTCGTCTAGCGCCGCATGTACACACCTTTGAGCTCGTGCACCCACTTCAGACGGGGTGCGCGTGAACGCAGCTTTGAGCACAGCGGCTACAGTGAAGATTTCGGCAAAAAAAAAAAGGATGTAAATGACGTCTCTTTAAGTCAACTTGAGATCTCGGGGCTTCCGGAGACTTGGATTACGCCGGACGAGCTGTATGGAGCCATTTTATGTTTATGTTGTTTTTTTTCGGTTGTTTTTGTTTAAGACAGGTCCCCAGCAACTTTAACTTGACTTGCCAGATGGTTTGTTACACAGAACCATCTGGGAAGTCGTCCTTGGAAACTGTTTGGAAAAGGGCAGGCACTTTCAAAAAATACGTGGCAGGTGATTGGATGAATCTGTCTATCACCGTCTATCACGGGCTAACTTCAACCAATCAGATCAACGAACCATATGACAGAGAAGAGCGAAAACATCTTTTCCATCCAGAAAAGCCTTCAGTGCCTTTCTTTGCTCTTCTTTCAATGAAGAAATACTCTCCAGTTCAGAAATAACTGATGTTATATATATACAGCATCTACGCTAGCCTCTTTCGGAGCCGCCATTGTTGTGAACGAACAGTCGCTTCTCACTGTCGTCACACCTAAACCACGCCCCCAGCTGCCCTCATAGGACGCTGATTGGTCCGAACCACTGTGGTTCGGCCACAAACGCATAACTTGAAGCCTGACAAGATGGATTCTTGCGTGATCGTGATCTCGCGAATCCACCAGCCTCGCAAGGTAACAGCAACTTTGGTTGTTTAGGAGAATGTTGCAACGCTGTTTTGCTGTGAAGCTCCAGGACTGTTTTGTGGACTAAGAAACTTCACCCGACTTTCCATCGGCATGGGGATGAGTAGATAATGACTGAATTTTCGTTTTTGGGTGAACTATTCCTTTAATTGTGAGAGAAGATTTAACTACAGGATCAAACATACTGCTCTTACAGTCCCATACATATTTTTAGAGTTAGAATCTAAATGTCAAGTTTTAAAATTAGTAAAAAAAAAAAAAAGGAGGAGGAGTAAAGTGGGATGAGTGAGCGGCTCAGAGGGGCCTCGTTGCGTGCGGTTTTTGCAGTTTCAGTTTCCAGAGTGAGAAAATTCCCTTGGTCACAGGAAGGATGAGGTAGCCTATATGTCGAAGAGATGGCTATATAAGACGACCCTCTGCCTCTACCCTTCACAGTGCATCTGTTACCACACAGGACCATTTCTTGCCTCAGTGCCAACTTAACCAGAGAAGAAACCAACAATGTGCAGCATCATTAAAGTGCTTCTGCTCCTGGCCGTCATGGTCTGCATCTCTACTGCCCAGCGTGAGTTTCTATCTATTTTCTTCATTTGTGTTACGACTGTAATGTGTGTTCAATAGGCTCATGAGGTTCATTTGGTTCAAAGACAAACAATAAGAGCGGAAGAATTAAAATGTACTGCAATCGAATAGATTATGATGAAATGACATGACCTTTACCTGTCTCTCTCTCCAGGCCCTGAAATGGGACAGCGGTGTCTGTGTCGCCGGGTCAGGAACAACAGATTCGGTGCTGTGTCAGACATACAGGATGTCCAGATCTACCCGAAAAGCATCTTCTGTGACAAAGTGGAGATTGTGTAAGAACGGCTAAGATTTGCAATCAAGATTTCCGAGTGCGCAGTGCTAATGCGATGTCATACTAAAATGAGGTGTCAGGTTTCAGTATACTCAGCTGATACAGACTTACTGCAGCTCAAATACAGCAGTAGACTCAGAGGGAACATGACATGACATTTACCTTGGATGCAGATAAAACTGATCTTATCTTTGTAGCTGCTTAAGGGGAAACTTTAAACAGCTGAAAGATATTACCAGTGCATAACATGTGAACTCTAAGTCATTCTTAACACCTCAGGCTCAGCTGCAACTGACACCTTAGAGATGTTTGTTTTGTTGAAATGCGGAGGTCATTTTTAGTGAAGAATGAACAAAAAACTGATTCTGAAATAGATCAATAATAGAAAACAGCTCTATACATCACACAGCAATCTGGGTTAGTTATTAACTACATATACAAAACATATGTCACAATCTCTGACAATCACCTCAGTCTACCCGCATGACTCATCTATCTATTTGTCTGCTGATGTGCTATGTCGTGGTGTAATAAGGGCATTTCCTCTCCTAAGTCATTTCCCCTGAGCTCACCTCTGTTATCCATTTCCAACAGTGTCACCTTCAAGAATAATCTGCAGTACTGCCTGGACCCCAGGATGAAAAAGCTGCACAGCCTCCTGTCTGGCTTCTTGTGAGTACGCTTTATGGCACCATAAATACGCACATGATGCAGTCTCACATCACAAATAGGCTATCCCCCTTTCAGTGAATCACCATGCTTGATAGAAACATCAATAATGAGTAACATAATGCTTTCCTTGGTGTTGTTATGTGTTCTCATCGTATTTCCCTGTGTCATTATGGTATTTACAGAAAGAAAACGAGCCCTTCTCCCACAACCAGGCCAACTGAGTCCAGCTCCTCCACCCAGAGCAGCGCTGACTCTACTGATAACTGACTCTCTCTCTCTGACTCCTCGGATCATCAAGAGACGCTGACAATCTCTGACTCCCAACAAAAGCACCTTCCACATCTATTGATGAATGTGACTGTATAAGATACTTGTTTCTATTTATGTACTTATTTTGTGTATTTATCAATATGTATGCACAAATAACTCTGTTGTCTTTTGTACATAGTTGATATTTTGATGTCAATGGCAATAAAGCTTTCATGTTTTTTTTTAACCAGTTTTACTGTGTTTTGTGAATTTCAACTCTCTAAATTACAAAAAAAAAAAAAATCAAGGAAGCACTGATTCATGTTTTCTGTCCTGGGTCCAGTATGTGACTCATATCAACAGTGCTATCTTGTGGCTCAGCGGGGGCAATGCAAGACACAGATCAGATATGTTTCCACACAGGAAATATCATCATGTTTGTCCTTCCACATACATACATACATACATACAGATACATCAGGAACTGCAAAGTACATATTTCAGAGGAGACACATCTTGTGATCTCTTGTAGGCTTACCAGTGTCCTCTGGTGCTTCCCATAACTTTTGTAAGGAGTCTTCTAGGGTTATGGGGTCAGTAATGCACCAATGTGCATGGGGTTGCTGGGCAGTTCAATTGTATGCTTCACACATACAAAAGCATAAGCTGTTGTTCAGCAGTCAGTTAGTGCCAGCAATTTCAATTTCAGGCTTATTTGAATTTCCCAGCAACCTTTGAACTAGGTCATCACCTGCCAAAAAGTACTCTGATTTTAAACGACATTTGCATTGCGACTTTTCCTTGCTCGGCTTGCTTTGTTATTGGTGCCACGTGACGATCCTACAAGTTGTGACAGTTCTTGCTTCCACTTACGTAAAAGTCGCTATGCCAAAATATGCGGAGGCAGAGCTTTCACTTTTAGGATAGCCTATCGGGTGATCGCTTCCGCCGGCTCCCCTCGAGGAGAGGTGAGCTGATCGCCGTTCATTCATTGGCGCGCTCTGTCTCAGCGCCTGTTTACTCTTCCCGTGTCCAAAAGTCATGGATGAAGCGACCGGTGAACAATCCTGTTTGTTTATTCAGCCATTGCACTGCAATAACGACTAGGTGCAACAGCGGAATAACTGCAGCAGGATAAGTCATTGACAGAGTGAGGTAAGTCTTTGACAGCATGTATGATAGGCAGCCTATTGTGGTTTATGCAGACCGTGTTAACGACTTGGCATCAAACGGTAGGCCTATATTATGAAATATTATATATGCAAAAAATATCGAATACACCATCCACAGAACTGAGTTTAAAGTAGCCTATAAGGTAGTTTTTATACTTAAGTCGTCACCTCGAAAGCAATATATACAATACAATTTCAATACAATGATGTATTTCTTTATAAACAGTGTATAGCCTAAACATATAGATTCCTGCAGGCGTTATTTCAGCAGGCTTATTGTGTGACTTCGTTGTTCCTGTTTTTGCAAGTCACTGTATCTGGCGCGGCAGACTGCTGACAGTAACAATATCAGTAATAGCGTGTCAGCTGTCTGGAAAGGAGATTGCAAAATCCCATTGACCGGAATCCGTCAAATCTGAATTCTGCATTTTCAGCTTCATTTAACATCATTCATTTAATGCAGGATTATAATGGAAACGGATCAGGAGCTCAGGCTGCTTTGCAGATAACAAACACTGATAACAGGTAGACAGGTTCCCTATGACACAATACAGTAGCATAAATAAGGGTGGGCTTTCATAAACAATACTGAATTTATTGCAATACAAAGACTATCTAATAGACAGGTAGTGTGTTTCCTTAATTCCACAAGTTTCTATTTCTAGTGAGTACGAGCCTACTGTGTAGGCTACTTTTGATATTTTGCTCTGCCATGTGTAAACATAGTAAGATGTAAGCCGGTATGTGAGCGTGACTCTGACGTAAAACGATATTCTGACACTGCTGGTAACCAGATTCTCTGCTTCTATTTGAGGGGGGAACAGTCCTGGGATAGCATGCACTGTGCTAAACAAACACAAATCTCTGATGCATGTTTGCCCTTAACAGTTTAACCTCTGACTTAACCCCACATTTGACCCAGTATTACATATTCTTCCCTTAGGCTGTGGTAGCAGGACTGACATCAATATGTGGTTGAACTACACGCTATGCATCCATAAATAGGACCGGGCCTATGGGTCGGCCTGATGGCCCTCTAACACTATGTGATGACATGTGCTAAAGTGTGCAGGTTTGGAGTCCGAAGCGAAGCAGAGTCGACCTCCACACTGTCACCTTCCAGAGTCTGCTGTGGTCCGGCCCTCTGATCTGACTGCAACATGTCGTCCAGACAGGGAGACATCCCAGGTAACATGAAAAATCTGATTCTTCTTCAACATAATTGATGGTGATGGATGTTGATGATGATTAGGAGACGGAGGAGGAAGAGGAGGATGCTGCTGATGATAGGGAAGAGGGGGTTGAGGATGATGTGGAGGAAGAAGAGAAGGTGGATGATGTGGATGAGGAGGAGGAAGAGGATGATATTGATGGTAATGAGGATGGCGTGCAGCATGATGATGATGAGGCTGATGATAATAAGCAAGAAGATGAAAATGAAGATGCTGATTGGGGTCAGGGATGGTGGGAACAGAAACAAATATCTAACAAAAAAAAAATATCCCAAGTGGGGAAGGCGACAGCAGCATAGACCATACAACCAGTATTTGTTCAATGCATGGTGGCTCTTTTTTATCTATAAACTTCTTGACATATTTAGATATGGTGGGTTGATAAGAGCTTTGTAACCTTGTAAAATATGCATGCATACAGAGGAATCTAAAACATTTTTCCCATGTGCAAAATAAAACACAGTTCTAACATTTCTTCATTACTCCCATTCCTCAGCGCTGGAGTCTAGCACGTCGTCAGGACTCTTCAGTGGCTTGTCGTCTCCCATCGGAATAACTCGACGCGCCTTCAGCTATGACGAGCAGCTGGATGCCCCCATGAACTCACCCCCCCCAGACATGAATGTCAATATCTTATGGAAGGACCCTGTCATCCCACAGCGGAGGTTCAAGACCATTGCAGAGGTGCTGCCCCGTTTATTTGCACTGCCTGACCCAAATTGTTTTGTGGAAATGAATGGTCACTTGAACAAAATGTTGTTTGTATTAGTTTGTGTGAACTTGTTCTTGAAGGTTAGGTGCATGACTTTGCTACAGTGCAAGACGATCGTTTGATTTACTTTCCATTCTGTTACGCAACTGGTTTATAAGTTACTCCTAACAGTATGAACCTGTGTGACCAGGAAGACGAGAGTGGTGGGAAGTTGCTGACTTTTGAGACAACGGCGGCAGCCAAGTCCTCTGTCCCAGTGGTGAAAGCCAAAGCCACCTCTCTAATGAGCTCGCTCATGATTAGTAAGTCAAAAAAGCAAACACACCTCCTACTGAGAGTACTGACAGCAACTTTATTTAAATACATTTCAATTTATTTTCAGATCAATACATATTTGTATGTTCTAATCAGAAGTTGGAAAACAGAAGAAATACAAGATACAAATAGAGTTGCAGATGTACTATAATTTGTTTCTACATGTTGCAGTATTATGCAAGTTGCCTAGTAGCTGCCTAGTAGCTGTATCACCAATGCTTGTCCAAATGGTTGCCGACTTACGTAATAAGCATAAGAATAAACAGACTGTCCAGTGTCAGTGTGTTAGAATGGAGCGCAGCACATTAAAACAGTGGCTAATTTTATCTGCACTGCTAACACATAGAGCAGACCCAGGAGAACCTCCAGAGGTTCGAGCACCAGGCAGGGCTGACAGACGCTGGGTACTCTCCCCACAAGGGCCTCACCGCTGAGGACACCCGCTTTCACCGCCTGCCTGATGGCACACTGCCAGTGAGTATGAGTGGATGTAAGAGTAAAGTACAAAGTTCCTCATTAACTCCAATGTTAACTTCAGGGCCAGATTTAACCTATTTGATTCCATGGGATCTCAGAAAATAAGGTTTGGAAATGTCACATGTAAAGACGGGACGGGAAAGAGGTCAATAGAGCTTTAACCTACTGCAAACATGTTTTCGTTGTCAAGTAGTGGAGTACAGAGGGATTCCATGAACTTTGAAATAAGAAAATCTCTGTCACATATCAAACAATAAGTTAGGCACACAGAAATATGAAATGCAGTGTCAAGTGCAAACCAGTTAGAAGGATTAAGTATGAATTAATTAATTAATTAAGGTCAGCAAAGACTTTTTTTTTTGGCTGTGTGTGTACGTGCATCTGTGCATGCATGCATACAGTACCTGCATATGTATGTACATGGACTTAAAGGTTGCGTTGTCTGTGTGTATTTGCCCATCTTCCCTGCCCACTGTCCCACCCCCTCAGAAGCCAATGAGGGTGTGTTTATATTGCACCTGCTGTCCACTGACCTCTGTCATAAGGCCAACTAGCTGCCACAATGTTGTGATCTTGAATACACAAAATCAAAAGGACGTCTTGGGTTAGGGTTAACAAAAAGCATAAACTTTTGATAATATTGTGGTTTCTATGTAATTGATAGTTATATGCAGATATGATTCTGAGAAATAAGTTATCATTAGAACATTTTGTGATATAGGTTTTCTATATGTGTCTTTCTTTGATTTAATGATTTAACATACATGAGACCTACACAGCCTTGACCCTAAGATAAACTCTTGGCACAGGCAAAAAGAGCTTGAGCTTGAGTGTTGCTCCCAACGAAGGTCCCGCGGAGCATGCTGATATTTTGAATATAGTTTGGAATACAAATTAGTAAGGGCGAGATGCATCTAAATAAATGAATGTGGTCGGCAGATGCAAGCTATATATCAGGCCTATAGGCACCGATTTGGTTTCAAAGTACTTCGGTTATTGATAACTATTGCTGTTGCCTATTCGGGTGACACTGTAATATCCGTAAACATTCTTGGTAAACAAATTACGTAATCGACCGGGTGTTGGTTCTAGATTCGAGTTTTCTTTCTGCAGTGTTGCCAGGCAACGCCCTCAAATGAGACGAGCCCCCTTGTTTTCCCAAAACGACCAATCACTGAGCTTCTAACAAAGGGGAAATTTTGAGGCCCACAGCAGTTTGTACAGCTTGTGTTTTTGCGAAATATTCGCCCCTTAAACTTGTTAAACCAACAAAATATGGATAGAATGAAGAGGTCGATCGGACTGGAAAGTCGAAGAAATCAAATCATAAAAAGGTATGTCATCAAGTCAGTGTATTTAATCGTAAATGCCGTGTCCTTATGTAAAGAACCAGACCAGACCGGAACGCTAACGTTAGCAATAGCTAGCTACCATGTTTGGCTCGCTAGCGTAGTTAGCATCGTAGCGTTAGCTGAGCCACCTAAGTGCAAAAACTAACATACTTGTTTATAATCGACATTATTGTCGACTATCGTTAACGGTATATACTCAATATAACTGACTAGCCTACAGTTGAGTTAGAAGTCATAAGATACGTTACTAACGTTAGCTAACTTAGTTCAATGGTTCATAATATGTAGCAGTTAACACCTAGCGCTAGTTCACGTAACCTAGATGTTTTGAGTATCATCAGCTAGTTAACGTTAACTTGGTGACATTGTCTAACGTGAATGAAAGGGAGATGACTTCCACGTCTGTGGAATATTGCTGTTTTCGACATTATTCAGCAAACAAGCTAATGTTTGTGTTCGTTTTGTCCGGCGAATGAAAGTGAGGTTGAAGTGTGGGTTTTTCTCATGGAGAAGAGAGTAACCCACCTCTGTCTCCTCTGCCCCATCCCCTCAGGTTATTTAGTGGTTTATAGTCCTAATTTGGGTAAAGCGGGCGTAGGTCCAACAGGGTTTGAGCAATGCAAAGAGGACCTCTATCTAGATATCCAATTAATAATGCACAGGGGATAAAGGCCATGGGGGCGCTCCCTGTTGTCCATTTGCACGATGACCACTGCACTGAGCAGAATGCAGGACCAAGTACATCAGGTGGAGTTGAATTTGGATGGGCGTTCAAGATATGGATGGGAATATGCCCACAATGATTGGAGACTGAACATGGAAAAAATTATTCCAGAGGTTATTATGAAGGCAAGTAGCCTATAGACATTATTTTGTTAGAACTATTATTGACTTCTCTTTGCACATTCTTTCTCAACAAGGTCGTTTTCATATTAGAGGAACAGTAGTTGAATCTTGTCTAGTCCAAGATGATGCAAAATCAGAGCAGGCTATAATCACTTAGATTTGTGTTTTTGCAGCTCTTGTATAGCTATATCCATCTGGTTTCAGGGTGGGTTCCTTGCAGCTGTCATTCATTGCAGTAGTGGTCTTTGAATGATAGAACTGCTTGGCTTACAGCGTATTTTGACATAATGTGGCTGATTGTCATATCAAGCTAAGAGACTGCTTTCAGAGCAGAGGAGTGATCCAGAGAGACACAAGCCTTGGCCTCGGTCCACTGGGTTTTGTTTGTCCTGGTGGTCAGCCAGATGGTCTCTCTCTCACTCTCTCTCTCTCTCTCTCTCTCTCGCTTGCCCTTGCCCTCTCTCACCCTCTCTCTGCCCTCTCTCTCCCTCTCTCTCTACCCACCCACACCACATGGTCAAGGGTGATAGGTTCCAAAGATCTGTGACGCACATACTTGCTTTTTTTATTTACACATGCAGAAAAACACTGCTGGCCTTTGCTTTGTGTATTTAGGGGCTGTTTTCTCTTTTAGTAAGATCAATGCTGTCTCTCACATGTCTGTCACAACCATGTGCTGTTTGTGTTTATGTCAAGGAAACAAGAAATTAACATGTAAACCCCCCCCCCCAACCCCAACCCTTTTTCATGGAATCCAAGGTGCATCTTTATTGGCAATGGGGGATTGCTTGATTGTTTGACCTTTTTTCCCTCTCTTTTTGTCTGTGTAGAAGTTGAGAATGCCAAGCGGGGACTTCAAGGAGGACAGGCTTACGACATCGGCTCAATCCACCCCCAGTGGCACCCCTTCCGTCACCCCCTGCGTCACCCCCTCTGTCACCCCCAGTGTCACCCCCTGCGTTAGTCCCCACGCATCACCTTCAGTCAGTCGCAGGTGAGCATCACATGCTACTGTAAAGTTGAATGTCTGACCTCCCTGCAGGTTTAGACCACTCCATATCAAAAATAAACTACTGCCTCTCCTCTCCAATGCACAATTACGAACCAGCTGATTTTAGACTAATCTGTGGATGCAATTACATTTCAATCCTTTAGTCCTATCAATGCAACTTGTATCATGCAATCACACCAAGATACAATAAGCGACATGTCTGGATGCACAAAAACAACTTGTGTTGCAGTCAGATCTTCAAAAGCACACATGGAAGTGGCCAGGCTTGCATTGTGATCAGCATTACATAGTCTGGATGCAATCCAGCAATAATGTGCAGACAAGAAATGCAAACAGAGGCGGGGATTTAATGCAGTTATAAATATAGGTAAGGGCAGCCATAATGTATAACACCCATTTTCAGGCCAAGTGTGGACAAGATGGGAGGTGATTTCAGAAAAGACATAACATTGCATAACATTCTGCATGACCCATGGTAGCTGCCATATAGCATGTCTTTCTGGTGTTTGCTGGTTTGTTTATGTCATGCTCATGCCTGGCTGGAATACAGGAGCTGGTTCAACCTGAGTCCTGCGCACTTTCTTGCCACTCCGGAGCTCAGCAGTCCCAACCCCAACATAGACATGGGAGGAAACGAAGGAGGAGGAGGAGACAGGTGGAGCTTCTTTGGAACCCGGTCTGTGGTGCAGAAGTCCCCCACTGACCCCGGCTCTGAAACCAGCACAGGTAAGAGCTCTATATACTAGACCCTGAATCTGCATTTTGTATGTGACTTTGTAGTATTATCATTACATGGCTCAGATTGTTGTAGCTCTGGGTTTAGCTCACTCAGATTGTGGTATTTCTTCTTGAATATGATTCACTGGTTTCACAGCCACTGATGAACCCTGGTATGTAACTGAATAGGTCTTGATTTCAGTGAGGATTCTCCACTAACAGGCTAGGACAAAGTTGAAATAATGAGAGTGAAGCCATCCCTGATAACAACTAGATTCAGGTCACTTAACACCACCACCTGCTCCTCTCCTCCCCCACTGCAGGCTTCACGCTGCAGTCCTACTTTGGCCTGCAGAAGTCCAGCACCATGGAGGGCATCAAGACCCAGGTCAACCTCAAGGTGGAGGACCCTGCCAACCTCATGCCCCCCAAGATCGAGATCTCGGGCATCGAGGCCAATCGGGCGCCCCCACGGCCACACAAACTCAAACCTCGGGACATGAATGTTCTGACACCTTCGGGCTTCTGATGCCACCCCAGCCCTGAAGTTACCCCTCTATACCCCATCCTCACTCATTTCTACCTGCCTGACATCTGGTAGCTCATTTGCTCTCCTGCCCTCCTCTGTCTCCTCTGCCTCCCAGCAGCCTCCCCAAGACAGAGAAGACGGAGGACCAACAGAGCATTAGTTCTTCTAGCCCCTGGACACGCTACTACACCATGTTACTCTTGCCAGCGGACCCACCCAGACAGATTGCAGTCTTGTTATTCCCCACTGCCCATCTCTCCCAACCCATCAGTCCAAATAAAGCACCAAATGGAGCATTTTCATGTCATCCCTGAAGATGATCCTGTTTTGTCTGTATTATTGTTATTGTTTTGTTTCGTCATGTAATGGGTTCTCTGGCACTTAATGCCTTGCTGTCCCTGTTCCATTGTCAGTGATGGCATGAGATTGAAGTTGTTTTAATATCTCATTGGTGCCCTGCTTAAGTTGGGTATCGGTAATCTTTTCAGAATTATCTCCCTCATGTGAAACTGACCAGCCATTTCAATTCATAATGCTCTGCAGCTTCAGTTATGATTTTATGTAGCCTCCCAGATGTATAGTTGTATAGTGCTTTTCTTTGTTGGCGTGCAGAGTGCAGTGTGGTATGACTGATATTGTGCCTAAGCTTGCAACGTGTTTGCTTTTGGCATTTTTGCCACTTCAACTTCTGTTATTTTTTTTTATTATTATTATTATTTTGCAGAGTATCTTATTTTACTTGATATTGACAGAAAATTGAGTGGTAACTTTAAGTGATTTTTTTTTATTATTTCATCAGTATTTCATATTGCTCTGCTTTAAATCAACATTGTTCATTCTAAACAGTAGCTAGTATGTTAAGTTTATTATATTTCCACTATAATGTTTCAAGATTATATACTATAAAATACAAAGCATTGAAGTGGTCATTTTGAATTTTGCATTTTTATATACTGCATTTCAAGAATCCATGCTGTTTTGTTTTGCGAAATGTTGATGAATTCTATTAATTAATTGCACAAGGGAGTTTGTCTCCTACTACCATCTGTAAATAAATCTGACACTAACAAGCGAAAGTGGTTTTCTGGTTCATTTCTTTGTGGAAACGGTGTTCTCATGTGTTGCTTGGAATATCTCAGCAGAAACAGTGAGTGTTTACATGTACACCACTCTTCCTATATCATTCAGAGTATACACACATTTGTTTTTCTTCAAGTTACTGCGTGTAAACATTATGTTTGCAAAAAAATAGATAAGCTCTTCTACTGTACTTTAGTAACACAAATAAGATATTCAGAATAGCTTGGATAATCAGGTATGAATGTCTGTCCCTTTTACTGTTGGTTTTTAGACTGCTTGTGTGAAATTTTACCCCTGTGGCGGTGAGAAAATGGAAGATATTTGGGGACAGGCCAACTCCAACTACACACATTTGGCCACAAGATGGCAGAGTAAGCTCAATAAGCAGCTGCAGGGAGGCGAAGGCAAAATAACAAATCTTTGTTTGTTTTTTCCAAGTGAACAGGGTAGCAGATAATCAGGAAATTAATTTTGCCATAGAGGCATAAAGGACAGAGGTGGGAAGAATCAGGAGGAGTGCAGTAGTGTGACAAGTCATCTGCTACGTACACATTTATTTATTTAGTGCTGCCTCGCTGTTATCGGAGTGGTCTCACAGCCTACTTTTATAACACTTAACTAGATTGTCAACAATACCCTGTGATAGCCGAATATTAACTACCCAACCTACTTTCTCCCTATCAGAGCACACATCCAGTACATTAGACAATAAGGCTGCTGGTGGAGCCAGCAGTGTTAAAGGGAAACACCCTGGTTTTAAGAGCAGAGTCCTTCCCCTTAGGCCCAGACATGAGCTACGAAGGGTTTATAGCCTTGTTAAAGCTCTGAGCCGTTATTGTCAGCTGCTCAGTTTAGTGTGTGACAGATAGCAATGGTGTGTGTGTGTGTGTGTGTGTGTGTGTGTGTCGTCGTATGTACATGTATGTGGTGCGGTAGATTTACCACAGGGTGTGCCTGTTGGTTTCACTGTGTTACAAAAAGAATGTGGATACATCAGGGATCTCTCAGTACCATTTCAGGGATCAGTTACATCAAAGTCAGTCAGAAGTGACAATAGTTCTCCTCTAGTTCTAGGTCCTGTGGTTTTTACAGTAGTGTGGCCTCCACTTGAGGCAAAGCATTGCTCTCTTTCCCATCACCTTTCACCTTTCACCTTCTTTCCATTTGAAAATCAGCCAGTGCATTTCTACTTCAAGGTAGGCTTAATTACAGGTTGTCCATGTCCGCGTCTGGTTTTCAGGTGGTGCTAGAAGACTGAAGGGAAACATCAAATGAGACAGGCAAGTGTGGACAGAGGGCTGTCCGTCCAAAGGTGGAGGTGGGCAGCCATTAGTGGGAAATAAAGGAACGGACAGACAGAAGAAAGATGAAAGGGAGAGTGAAGAGAGGATGAAGAGCGTGCAGCTGGGGAGAGAGGAATGTAGTGTTAGAGGGTTTGGAGGTAAAAGCATTCGGTGTGTGTGTGTACATTTAAACCGTCTGAGCCAACTATCATACGCACGCACACACACACACACACACACACACACACACACACACACACACACACACATACACAACCAAGTGGTAGAAGGGAAAGCTTTTGCAATGCAAGAAATGTTGGGGAAATTCAGTCAGTGGTGAGATTCCTGTGAGGAGGAGGAGGAGGAGGAGGAGGAAGCAACACAGCAGAAAAAGAAAGGGGCAAAGTTGACTGTTTGTTCCACTAAACCAGCTACGCACGGCAATAAAACAAAGACCAAAAACAGTTAAGAGAGAGTGGGGGTGACAGTTACAAGAGGGTGGGGAAGTCTGGGAGGGTGGGAGGGAGAGAGAGAGAGAGAGAGAGAGAGAGAGAGAGAGAGAGAGGAAGGGAAGCAGAGAAATAGAGAGCAAAGGGTGGAGTCCCCCAGCAGTCATGACATAATACAGATGCCTCTCTCTCTGGATCCGACATGACGCGGTTGCCCCCCACCTCCCATATCCCATTTCACACAGGACATTTAGCTCATTCACAGATGTGTGATGGCAAGCGCCACCCGGGCCTCACAACCAGAGAGACCACTCACCAAAACAAAGACTCAGGACTCACCCTCAGTCTGATACACATCGCGCTCACACATCTATAGTTTGAAATACTGGTCTAACCAAATTCCTTAGCAACCTCAGCACAACAACTTCCAGTCTCCAGCCCATGACTGTTAAAACCAAATTCTTCACACCCATATGTTGTAGTTTATAACCAGACTCACCAGTCCAACCAAACTCCCATGGTGAGGGCGTATAAATAGGGAGAGGTACTAGTTTCCAAGAAACGATACCAACAGTGGTGTGTTTTTAGAGTAGCTTTATCCCATGAGCCATGTTCATGTTTACTGGTAATATGTCTGGCCAAACACCGTGAAAGTCTAAATGTTGTGTATAAACAATCTTTGAGGGATGATTGTGTGATCTTCCATCTTATACATGTAGATGTGGTGAAGATACTTCATGTCAGGGAGAACATGCCAGGAAATCCTTGAATCAGGCAATCATCCTGAGAGTATCCGCTCACTTAGAGGGAGTTTGTAATAAACAGATAGCAGGCAGCTGATATCTGGCCTACATAGAACAAGTATCCAAGTATCTAAGTGGCAATAAACACTTTTAAAGGCTCCTGTGACGCAAGGCTCACGTCTGTATGCTGTTTTCCATACAGACTGTACGTGTCATTTCCCAGACTCTGAGGTTGCAGATTGTTTCAGCAAGTGGAACATCAATGACTGACACCTAGAAAATAAATAATAACAAAATAAGAATAATGCAATAATTCTTCAGCTGCCATGATAAGAACATGAAGACTCCATACAGAGGTACAATAATATCTACTAGAGTCAGACAAGACTTTTCTCTGATGGCTGCCAAGTAATATTGAAGATATATCCGCTCTGCATGAAAACCACACGGTTTGTTTGTGCAACAAGCATCGCCATGGAGATGACTAATGTGCTGTTGGTCAGGGGGTAATCAAGTCATTCACACGATGACAAGGACAGCCGGTGACACAGCTCATGGAGGGATTTGGAGGGGGTCCCTTCTGACGTCTGCTGCCGGGTGGGTGCGGTGTGTCTGAGAGTACGCGCTACGCCATCTGACTCCAGAGCCACATCTGGGGCTGATTCACCGTGAGTTGGCCCGGAGGTGACCCCGCCATGCGGAGAGGAGGAGAGCTGAGGGGAGCTGAGGGGAGCCAATCCAGGCCCAGAGACTCTGACATACAGCCTCTGTCAAACCAAACATCAGTCAAGCCCTCTACCTGGGGGTAGGGTTACTGTGGTAGGGCTATTGGACCATAGATGTAGGTCAAACACAAATCACACCAGTGAGCTTATGTTACGTAATAATGGACTGCTGTAGCTGATAAATTGTGAGGGTCTCGAACTGTGTTAGAACATCTCTATCTCCCTGGGGAATCCCTTTAGAAAACGTGTGTATATTTGTGTGGCTGTGTATGTGTGTGTGTGTGTGTACGTGTTTACAAGTGGTTGAACAGTATGCGTTTGTTTATGTGTGGGTGTTTGTGTGTGTATTTGCATACCCATGTAAAAGTCCTCATTTTACCTACCTAACACAACCCAGTTTCCAGTGTCCTGCCAAGAAGCTGTGTGTCTCTGTGGTGTTCATCAGGAATTCTGCTGCCATCCCCCACTGAGAGAGCGAGAGAGAAGCGGAGTCTGCTGGGCCCTCCTCTGCAGACCCCCAGGCCCTAACATGAAGCAGATGTGGGAAGGGGAGATCCCCTACAATACGGTCTGAGCAGTCAGCTGGGGGTACTCGACTTTCTAGAGCCACATCCGGGACCGGAGGGAGGGTTGACGCACTCAGAGCTCACACTGCCGGTGTGTAAACCTTAAAGAACACAGAGCTTTCAACACTGCCACATACTGTGTGCATAGTATTGGACGTGTGTGAGATGATTCATGTCTTGGAGGTGCTGTTATAAGAGATACATTTAATACCCAAGGCACGTATTATATCTAATTGATCAAAGTACATAATATATAATTATCTAAATCATAGCGTGCCGGTTGCAACTCTGCCTCATGGCATCTAGCCAAAGGGTGCAGTCTATCCCCCACAACTGACTATTTATCATTAAGACAGACCTAGGGGTTATCATTATTATTAGTAATGTTTACACAAACCGTGAATTAGGTTCAGAGTTCATGTTTGAAACCATATTCACTCATATGAACCCACACACATGCACAAACTGTTGCCAGTGCCCTTTAGCCAAGTAGATTTTGTGAAGAATCTACTGTATAAATCTTTATTTATATTTGTAATATAATAATAATGATCAAGTTTACTTGTATAGCACTTATCAAAATCAGAGTTACAAAGTGCTTCACATAAAAGGCAAAAGTGAAGTCACATGATAAAACAAAGCTTGACATAAAATTAAATGAAAGTGCAAAAAAAATAAAACAATACGGGAATAAAACACAATTAAGAAAACTAAAAGGCCTTTGGAAAGAATGTTTTAAGAAGCAATTTAAAGGAAGATATTGATTTAGTAAGCCTGAGCTTCTCAGGCAGGTAATGTAATGTAAAATTCACCTGACAGATTGCGTGGCTGTCATTGCTGACATTGCAATGTTTACCCAACATACAGGACCTATTTATAAGTAGTATGGTATTGCACATTTTGCATTTTAGGCATTTACCTGATTCTCTTTCTGTTACAGCAGAATAAGCTGAATCACCTGCATTACAAGCAAGCAAAAGTAAAACCCAAAACCTAACCACAGAAATAACACAAGTGAAAGTTAAAAGTCTTAAAAGGTAAAAGCGATGATGAATTGAAAGGTTGAAACACGCTGACATTCCTTGTCTGATAAGCCGTGGCGAAACCTTGATATGTGCCCATCATTTCATATCACCGTAGTGATTAAGGAACCTTTGATCTCTGGGGTGGATCTCATCGGATAACAAGGCATGGTGAACACATCATGAAGCTTATTAATCCGCTAATCCAGAGGAGGAATGCAGATCTCTGGTTTCTGTCACTGGCTCTCACTCACGCACATCCACAGCACACACACAAGCACACGAATACACACAAGGAAGCAAGCACACACAAAAACATATACACTGAATGGACAAAAGACTATAAGGACTCTTAATCATTTCATAAAATACACTGGTGAGGTGAATCCAGGTAAAAGCCATTAGCCTATCCCTTATTGATTTCCCTTATTAAATCTATACCAATCACAAAGAAGGAGATGGAGATAAAGAGCAGCAGATGAGTTAGAGCAGTGATTCTCAACATTTTTCATATCAAGGACCCTAGTTTAGTCCACATTAGAGCCACGGACCCCCATTTGATGAGATTTTGTCTCTCAAACCCAAATCTGATAATATTTTTATTGTCAGATATGATTTTGTCCAGAATTCCATGACTATTTGTACTGTAGGTAGAGAGATAACAGAGAAACTATGATCAAAACAGTCATTCTTCTACATTCTTTAAGTGTGTTAACTTCTTCAAAATGAAATAATGGTGAAGTTTAACAATTCATCAATTTGCTGGGGACCCCCTGGAACCCCCTCAAGGACCCCTGGTGGGCCCCGGGCCCCGCGTTGAGAACCACTGAGTTAGAGAAGCAGTGTTAAGCTTTGAGACAAGTGAGATTGTGCAAAAGGGACTGCGACTCAATATCAGGAAGATCATTTTTTGTAAATTCAATTTATAAAAACACAAAGAATATGTATGCACAAACACACACACACTCATAAAATCAATCTCTCTCTCATACTTCTTGTGCAACAATTCAGCTGTGGTCAAATGGCTTGAACTCGGTGGCGGTGTGGAGCGTTTCCTTTGAGCAGTGACTGAAGGCATATAGGCTTGGTGATCGTCTCCTTGATTCCCCAGGACAGACAGTTGGCCGATGGAGCGCGGAACATTTCAAAGCGGAGACGGGGATTACGCTTTGTTTTACACTTTTAATGGGCCACTTGTAAAATGAACAATCCCTGTTCTCCTCCGGCGTGAGCAGATAGCGGCCAGTGTGGGTTTGGACATGGAGGGGAGAGGCGTGTGACTTGGCTAGACACACACGCATTCCTCAAGCAGCGATGTGGACAGTGAGTGGACATGATGTGGTCAGACAGAACAGACTAGCACCCGATACACTGTCCTACACTTCCTATTTTTCTCCTTTTTTTTCATCTTTTGGCTTTCTCCCCACGCACTCGCCCCCACTCTCATTACCTGCCTCTCTTTCCATCAGCCCAACATCTCGCTCCCCATCTCTGTCTATTTCTCTCTCTTCCTGTCTCTTCCTAACATCTTTCATCTGTTTTTGAATATGCCAATCAAGCCACGGTGACCTTGTACCATCAAAACAGTTTATACAAGAACTTCAGTGTCAGTCTTGCGTAACTGCACACGTTTATATGTGCAATAAAATGCATGTCATCTCCTGCAAATAAATCAGTTTTTAATATTCATTATCACTGTAGATGTTTCCTTGGTATCAGGCCTTCCCAGAGAGAAACCCAGAGCAGTAGGAGTAGTCTGAGTGATAAGGTTGTAAACTTTTGGTGAGTGAATGACTTCAATGGAATCCTTCCTGGCAAGCTGTTACTGCTGGACAGTGCAGCATTAGAGTTGAGATGTCATTGAAACAGTGTTTGGAAGAACCTATCTGCTATATAGGCTACACTACCGGTCAAAAGTTTGGACACACACACATTTTTCATTATATTTTACTATTTTCCACATGTTACAGTAATAGTAAAGGCATCAAAACTATGAAATAACACAAAGGGAATTATGCAGTAACAAAAAAAGTGTTAAACAAATCAAAACTATCTTATATTTTAGATTCTTTACAGTAGCCGCTCTTTGCCTTGATGGAAAGGCAAAGGCTTTGGAAAGAAATTCATACATAGGCATCAACTTGACTATTTATATTTGTCTGAGAGACAAATTTCAAGCATTTAAGCATAAGCCTTTAGCTCAAAATGGCTTTAAGAGAATGAGAAACACAGTAGCCTACATTCAATCAGGTATGTCCAAACTTTTGACTGGTAGTGTATAAATAAATACACACATATGTCATCAATGAATAGTTTGGATTTTTCATTTCATTACCTTGTTGCCAGGTTGTCACTGCTGCAGGCTAAGCACAGGACTGGTTTATCTTGGTGTCATTATATTGTATAGCTTGTGTTACTGTCTAAAAACACAATTGCTTGGTATTCATGCCTGAGGAGTATGGTATCACGTTAAGTATTATGTCCCGTTTTACATTTGCGGCATTTATCTGATGCTCTTAGAATAGGCTGGAGCACCAACATTACAACAACAACCGAAAGTAAAAACCTAACCCTAACCAAACCAAACCTAACCTAACCCTAACCAAACAGACAACTGAAGTAACAAAATACTGTGTACAGAAAACATAGATTATACAGAAGTGCTAGGTAAAGAAACATGAGTTAGGGTTAGGGATTTTTGGCAAGACAGGAGCAAAAACAGGTGCCAGTGCAGGAGGAAGATAGAATAGAGTAGAGAGAAATGTGAGGTGTTTCTTGGAGAGATTTGTTTTCATTTCACACTGGAAGATAGGGAGTAACTGCATAATGCAATCATTATCATCTAAATCATCACTAAAGGTAAACTGGGACCTTTGTAGTTTGGTAATTTCAGCAGAATCCATTTCATTTTGTCTCTGACTCACTATAATCACAGCTCATTCAGCTTGTGGAAAAACAGGTTTACAGTCAGTTGTGTCACTGAATCAAAAACAATCTTTTTGAAAGTAAAAAACAACTTTGACTTCAATAAGCAAAGACTGAAAAAAAAGCAGGTTTCAACATATGAGTTTTGCTATGAGATTTCCCTTTTCACTGAATGTCACCTCTTCTTCAACAGAACTGACCAACTCTTCCTAAAAACAAAAACAATACAACAAAAATAATAGATCCCTTATGTAAGTACAATATGTATAAGTGTCTGAAATATACCAAAACAGCAATCTCCCATCCGAAAATCTGAGTTATTTAAAATGTATGTTACATTCACTACCATTCACGACAGAGATGCTTTTGACTAGAGTTCACTGAAAAATAAAATGTTAAAGATGTTTTTATTCGAGCCTTGAGGGAAATTGTTTTATTTTAATTTGACATGGGGGCTGAGGGGTGCAGGAGGCAGAGGGGGCCAAAAGGTCTGCCAGTAAATGGTTTAATGATATTTTAATGATAATTATTCTGAAAACATCAGTGTATACTTATTCGTTTTCCTCCTCGTCTTCATCAGCATCATCTTATCATCATCGTCACTTACGGCAAAATAATCTGTTTCATTCGCTGCCTGATTCGTCGTGGCCATTAGCCTGAGATTATGGGGAAAACAGGTTTGACTTTAAGTTTTGTTTTCGAATTTGAATGAAAGTCGCGTCAACGCAAAGGAATCAGGGCCAATCCTTTTCCAAATAAATGTTCAATGAAAACGAGACTGATTCGTGAAAAGGCCCCTATTAATCAGATGTCATGTTTACATGGCTAACTGACGCAAAAGGTGAAACGTATTTGTCGTTTAGTTTCTCATCTAAAGTCGACAACTTCTCCTACAGCAAACTCTTAACTCTCCTGAAGTGTTTACCGGGCTGACAGGTAATTCTTTTAATAAGCGGCTATCCATCCCGGACAGATGAAGGGATGAGCACCTGTAAGGCAGCTGGACAGTACAGCGGGACAGGCGTGGTGTCAGAGGAGGTGGGGCTGCTGCCTCTCCAGGAAACAGCCTTTAAATGCATCGAGGGAGTGTGCAGCTTTACGCAGTCTTTCTGGATTTAACACGGGACAAGCATCACTCTACCCGGGAAACAACGAGTCATTTTCGCACAGAACCGTATCCAGTACCGACAACGCAGCTGGAGCCATGTGTGGTAAGGTTGCCTTTCGGTGTGTCGAGGAATGTGTTGCCTTGGAGAGAGCAATCAGCCGGATTACGCACGAAAATTACATTACATACAAAAGTACATTGACTATAGTGCCTATTACATTGACTGTAGTGCCTATTGCCATAATGCTGATGTCATGCATGCAATCCAAGTGATCAAGCGAGTATTGCAGTTTTAGTGTGGGTTAAAGAATGAGCTCATGTAATCGGATTGTTAGTGCGTAAAATAAGTAACACGGTGCCACTCCAGAGAGTAATAGCAGTATAGTCACGCCGATCTTGATACAGTTTTGGCGATCCAAAATGCTCGACAGGTTGCTATCCATTTCTGAACTGCAACAGTTGTATGTATTGGGTGTCTGTACTCTGATCCTTGGCTGTGGATTCCTGAGGAACATTACGCGCCGCTGCGTGTCAGTGTTTTCGCTCACGGGTGTTGATGACAGGTCTGGCATATAATGTCAGTCACCATCAAACAGAAGGGGATGTAGCGAGCCAGGCGTTAACGACGCAGAAATCAATGGATGTGATTATTATTATTATCGAAGGTCCAGGTTCTGTGTGAATCAGATTTACCCTCCACAAACGGGTAAAGCGTTGGCCCATTAGTGCATTCTGCAACTGACAGCCTTGTTAGAAACTCATATGTTGTTTCCTTCTGCGCCCCGCTCACGAGCAGAGACGTTTACAGCTGAGAGTAAATCTTTTACAGCCGTTTGGCCCTCTCTCGTGTCCGCAAGGGGCCGAGTTTGTGGAAGTTCACCGCAGGCAACCAATCTGCCTGCTCCAACACTGCGCGCAATGTGCGTCCGTCAATGGCCACCTGTGTGGCTGTGGGAGCGAACCAGCTTGGAACATTCCAACAGAACGAGCTCTCTCTCTCTCTCTCTCTCTCTCTCTCTCTCTCTCTCTCTCTCTCTCTCTCTCTCTCCCTCTCTCTCTCTCTTTCTCTCTCTCATACACACACACGCACACACACACGCGCACACACGCATACACAAGTAGGGAGAGAGTGTATGAATAATATGCCTAGTCGCCTACTATACCCAATGTAATGGAAATTTAATAAAGAAGTGTCAGCTTGACTTACTCATGTAATTAAAGATAATAGGATGATGAGTCCATTGTTGGTTTCTCATACAGCCTGTTGTTTTTCTTTCCATAATAAGCACTTTCCAAGCACGATAAATCCTTCACGCATTATGCATAAACAGTCAGGTGAAGATTTTTACATACTGCATATACATTTAAGCCACTTTCTCCTTAATGGCCTAAATCCAAACCACAAGAAAATGTTATATTAATGTCAACTAGCTGTAATAACTAACTGTATGGGCCGCTACTCAAATACCGTCCCAGTAACACCCCTCTTAATATGAAGGTTTCCCTCTCTTTGTAAATGGAAGAGTTTTCTCTTCAAACGCATAAAAATTAATGTAATAGTCCCAAGCTCAAGAGAATGAAAAGATACTACTATGCTGTTGACAATTGTGTAAACTGTGCCAAGGGGGTTGAGCATCTCAGGGGAGTCAAGTTCTCTCTCTCTCTCTCTCTCTCTCTCTCTCTCTCTCTCTCTCTCTCTAAAAGGGATCTTTGCCTACCTAAATTACCAAGTGCCTCGCACCAGAAAGGAGATATTTGAGACGCTAGTGAAGGGACTGCAGAGACTGGAGTACAGAGGGTACGATTCAGCAGGTAAGACACTCAGCCTCGCCGAGGTCCCGCACGCATGCGCACATACACACATGCACAAATATGCACACACACCATGCATAGAGGCTTACAGTACTTCTTGGCAGCACCTGTGTATCACGTCCTTTTAAAAAAATAAAATCTAGGGACTGAACGCTTCACAGTATTCAAAGGATGAAGAGAAAGAGAGGGCCAAAGATGCTGATTTGGAGTTTTAAGTATATGTTATCAGCTATGGATCACACATATATTTCAGGCACTTTCAATCAGTGAAATACATCAAAGTAGCAAGTTCACCTCAGGTTAGGACATGAGGCAATTAACATTGACATATAACAGATGCCACCCTATTCACAATAGGCAATATGTATGTGCATCATCCATTGTCTTGTTTTGTTTTCTGTTTTTCTCCATTATATATTTACCATGACAACGACTGAGCGATTAGGCCTGTTAACAACATAAGACTCATCCTTCAAATCCTGGCAATCTAAGAGAGACGTCAGCTGTCACTGGCTACTTTCTATGATGTGCTGTAAACGAAGAAGCAGCATATTACAGTATTTCATAATCATCAACCATTCTTGATTGTCCAAGAGAACAGAAACAGAAAGAGAGCAACTTTTTGTCACGTACAGCGATGGTCATGAATGACTTTATGATTCGGTGATTGATGTACTGGACCGCATGGAGAGTGAAGGGAGAGGCAGAATTATCACAGAATGATAGATAGGTAGGGAGACTGTTGCCCTGGAATGGACTGTATTTCAGGCCTTACTAAACCTAAACACACTCCCATGTCTTCTACAGTGTTTTGTACCTTAGATCCTCCTACCTTCTACCCTAGATATTTACCATTGTCCTGGTATGCCTCCAGTGGCATATTACGCACACACACACACACACACACACACACGCACACACACGCACACACGCACTTCTGTGTTTGTTCATCCTACTCAGCAGGATGAAGCCACAGAACTAAGAGCCTCTTTCATGGCCCGTGAAACACCAAGTCCTACACACACCCAAACACACACCCAAACACACGCACACACACACAAGCAATAACACCTGACATACTAGTTTATGTGCACTCAATTCTGAAGCCACTCACTTACAGTCACCCTAATACAACTATACCATTGCTGGTGAAGATAAAGTTGAATTTGTCCACTCACTCACTGCTAATTGTGGAAGACCTTGGATTTGTCACAATTGTGTGTTAAATGCCTTTCTGTAAGAAAGAGTTTTTCCTCAATTGCATGTAATACCTTGAACAAAAGATAGATCCATACAGGCCATCAGACATTTTCTAGACACTCTCTATAGGAATCTATCATTCACCTCCTGTGTTTGCAGGTGTTGCTGTGGACGGCCCTAACAAGACGACCACCGACATCAACAGTAACACCATCTGTCTGATCAAGAAGAAGGGCAAGGTCAAGGCTCTGGATGAGGAGCTCTACAGTAGGTTTATGGATACATATGATTCACATGTTTGATGACAAAATGCTATATAACCATTGTGGGGAAAAATTGTTTCTGATGTTCGTTGCTCAATAATTTAAAATTCAAGGTGTCCTCCACATAGCAAAATAATAACATTTAATAGTGAGAGCTTAATAGAGCTTTTATGAAAGCCATCATTTTGTCAGAGTAGGTGTCATACTTTCCAAATGATGGTTGTCTCATTTTGGAATAGGACTCTTCAAACTGACTGTCCTCTATGTTTGCTGGTTGAATAGGGTCCCTGTTATTCCAGCATCATAGCATCCTGTGTCTTCCACCTCATCCTTTCTTGATCCTAATATTTTAAAGAAATTATTATTAGTCATAACTCAGAATGACTCAATGAATGACTTGCTGTCTGTGAAATTCCCTCCAGTCTGTTCATGTCAGTGACAAAGCAGTGTGTGTGTTGTGTGATCAGAGAAAGACTCGCTGGATCTGGACGAGGAGCTGTTTACACACTTTGGCCTCGCTCACACACGCTGGGCCACACATGGAGAGCCCAGCGCCCTCAATAGCCACCCCCATCGCTCCGACAAGGATAACGGTAATATGCACACATGTGCTTGTATGCATCTGTGCACACATGCACACACACTCACTCATGCATACACCCATCCTCAAACACATGCTCAAACACACTATAAATCCAAGAAAAACATGGGAATGGCGGTGCTTTCATCTGAGCTCTGATTCAGGTTTTTCAATGAAGAGCCTGATCAGGCAAAAAATATAGTAAAATTGAGATCAACTTGTTTTTTTGCTGTGATTCTGTGATTCTCATGTTTTGGATAGTTTCTTTGTGGGATAGCCTGTAATTCTTGGCTGAGAACCCAAACAGAAGGCAATATGATTGTATTTTACACACCTTCACACGCTTCTCATTCCAACCATATATACACCCATCTCTTTATCATTAGTATGCTGTGTTCATAGTATAGGAATAGAGTGAAGGTGTGTCAGTAATATACCTTGGCTTTAGTCCAAAGCACGTGTCCTCGTAAATTCAAAGTATGAGAGTCCTGATCAAGGAAAAGGTGCAAGCAAGTACATGTTGTTTGTATTATATTATGGTTATTACGTGGTTATCACTTGCGATAACTTGCTTATCATATTGTTTGCTTGTAAGCTGTTTGTTTGTGCATTTACCTGCCTTCACTGTGTCCTCACCTATCCTTCCCTGCCATGTTATTAATAAACTTGTCTTTGTTGCTGCTAAATCCATTGCTTGGACTATATTCTTAATCTTCAGCTGAGAAGTTGCTGAAAGTGATGGGTGTCTTAGGATAACACCGACCTGTCAAACTTGCCATGCAGTGAGAACATATCACTGTTAAGATCTGTATGAGTGGCAGATGTGGTCTTCTTTCAGTTTTTGACCTTAGCCCCTCTATCTTATCTTTTTACTCTCTCTGTCTTTCCTCAGAGTTTGTTGTGATCCACAATGGTATCATCACCAATTACAAAGAGTTAAAAAAGTACCTGGTAAGTCTCCCTATATAATATCTAACCATTCCTCTTGTACAAATGACTAACGACTACGAGTTATAATGCTGTTCAATGGGCATGACATTTTGAAGTTAACGCCTTTCTGTTTCTTCCTACTCCATGGCAAGTCGCTCTGTCTCTGGCTCAGTGAGAAGTCACAACATCCTTCAATGGATCAGAAAGAATTGGAAAGGTGTCAATGAAGAGAGTGTAGAGTGAACTCTAAATATAAACATAGGCGAGTAAAAGGAAATAAAATGTAACCTGGCTGGTTACACCAGTTTGTTATATTCAGCTGGGTTGTTATGTACGATACCTTGTCTAGGGTAACCAGACATACCAGACCAACATGTTGAATGTCTTTACAAGAGTGACATTTTCCATGTGTAATGAGTTGACCTGAAAAAGATGTGGCACACCATCACTTGGCTGAAAGAAAGGGAATTTGGTCAAACATTTAAGGTGAAGGATAAACTACCTTTATGATTATGGGGTAGAAAAATCTGACTATTAGGAGCTTTATAATTATCTGCCCAGCTGCAGAAGGGGGCTATAAAAGACCAGTAGCTGGCATGATGACATTATTTAACACTACTCATAAACTAAGAATGTTTCAAGTGATACTATACAACGGTTGTTTCCGACCACGCATTATGATTGGACAAGAGGCGTCGCCATGATTACTTATGACTGCAATATACGTGTACCATATAATAATAACTCGAACAGTATCACTCTGCCTTGTTGAAACAAGAATGAAGATTGAAACAAGCAAGCATGTTGCTAAGCAACAGAGAACTAATTTTTGTTGGCGGAGGGCCAAAATAAAATTATTAAAGTAAAACCCAAAGCTTTTATCATTCAGGGCTTTGTGCTGCGGTTTTGACATACAGCCCCACTTGTTCCTACAACCACAGAATACAACCACAAAATAGTTTGCCTCAGGTTTTGTGTCACCACTGCTATGGCAACACCTAGGATGAAACATTTAAATGGAATTTAATGCTGTCGGTGGAGCACGCAGGGTGGCACCTGCTACACACACTATGTACTGTCTATCCTTAGTCTGTTTATATGTGAATATGTATCTCTTACCCTCTCCAGAACACCAAAGGCTATGAGTTTGAGTCAGAGACGGACACGGAGGTGATCCCTAAACTGATCAAATATGTTTATGACAACCGAGAGAGCGATAGCATCTCCTTCTCTACACTGGTAGAGAGGGTCATTCAGCAGCTGGTGAGTAGCCCACACAAAGCAACACATCAATGACAACAGTGTCTGTTCCAAAGATACACCGACCCCATTTACAGCAGTGCAGGTGGTGATAAGATACCAGCCTTTCTTTTCTGATTACATTGCAAATCCAACACTTCCTTCGTCTGCCAGTGGCGAGACACCATCATTTCTGGAGCTAAAAAAAGCTTTGAGGTGTGTTTTTTGCTCTACACTAAGAGATGCGGATGTTTCTGTTTGAGCTCTCATCCAAAACCAGTTTCCTTGTTACCTCAAAGTATACACAGCTGTCAGGACAGCATCGCATAGCTTTAGAGTTTGATTTGTCCTTATATGCCCCCCCCCCCAGCTCTCCCTTCACACACACACATACACGCACACACACATTTGCTCATTCCGCACTGTATGCCATTGCTTCACTTTCCTGTCCATTTAAACGCATTGCATCATCACAAAAACAGTCCCCATGGCAACCGCCCTAACAGCATCATAAGTGACATCATCATCTGTAGAGACTGATTTTTTGGGTGAGATGGAGCAAGACTCTCTTTTCCATCGTGTATGTGTGTGTGTGTGTGTGTGTGTGTGTGTGTGTGTGTGTGTGTGTGTCATGCTCAAGAGCCCCCCCCCCCCAGACTCCTCCTTAGAAGAAAGGAGAAAGCAAAGCAGACTTTCTGGGTTTGGACTAATAGGAACCAGATAGTTAGACCCCCTAACTGCCTCAAGACCTCCCTCTCCTTCTCTCTCTCTCTCCCATTTCGCATTTCCCCCAGTCTGCTTCTAACCACCATGGGCGGCAGTGCAGTCAGCGCTTTCGAAATAGAGCTGATGTTATACAATAGGGGTCTTATTTCTCTTAACCCACCCCCACCCTGCTGTACCCCATGCTTCCCCGACGCTCACCCACACCCCCGCCTCGACCACCAACCCCCACAAGGACGATCCACAGTAGAAATGTTTGTTTGTATCCAGAAAAGCAGGGAAATGTTCAGTGTCCCTTCTTAAAGGTTACTCTTACTCTAGAGCTATGATTAGTTTTACATTTAATCTTGTATTGCTAATTGTTTCCTTGTCTCCTTCTGCTCTCAACTGTTGTTTGGTGTATTTTCAGTCCTTCAACATGCTAACGTAAACTCTGCGTTTCCTCTGCTCCTTTCTCTCTCTCAGGAGGGGGCCTTTGCTCTGGTGTTTAAAAGCCGCCATTTCCCTGGAGAGGCAGTGGGCACCAGGTTAGTATGTACACACACACACATACACAGACACACACACACACACACACACACTTCCCTCTTACATTTCACTTCACGTCACGGTCCAGTGTCAGTGACCCAGACTCATTGAAGATGAGTCATCTCTGTTATCACCACAATAAAGCAATACCAAGTATGATTTTAGGAGACTGCTTTGATTCATGCTAATGTAGCCAACATCCATTACATGTGTCACGCGTTATGACTCTAACGTGCTGCGCTTACGGTAATGGGTGTGATTGTGGTTTGTGTGTGAGTGCGTGTGCGCAAATTCCCGTCTGACTGCTTGTATCAATACTATCTGTGTCTTAAGACCCAGGCGGAGGGGGAGCGGAGGAGAGGTTGAATCCAGGTTCCCCCTCTCCCTCCTGGGCCTCTGGCCTCTGGGCTGCTGGCCCTGCGCCGGCTGCTCTGTGACTCATTAATGGAGGGACTAGAGAGTTTCCTGTTTCAGCTCCGGGAAATGCCCCGGCCAGCAACACTCTCGGTTAATCACTTCTCATCACTTTATTTCACTTTATACCTTTCCTGGTTCAGTGACCAGTCATGGATCAGGGAAAGGGAGATTGCTGGAGAAAGAGAGAGAGACAGAGAGAGAGAGAGAAGGGCAAAGACATGAAAAGAGAGAAGAGAATAAGTGGGCTGTGACCTATAGTTTATGCTAACAGGATCTGTGGCAGTGCCATCTCAGTGTTGGGCAAGGCCACTGCCTGGCACACCTGCAGCTCAACTCTGTGAACTTTGGCATATTGTTTTCCCTTCTTCTTTGTTTCTGTTTATGGTGGGTTCAGTGGGTTATAGAGCACTTTATGATGAAAGGGTTTTAACTGTCTTCGGTGATAGGTGAGTGCATCATACAGTGTTGTAGCTATGGCTAGCCACGATAGTGACAGAATGAGAGTTCATGGGTTAATGTGCTGCATTGTTAGCGTTGTCTCCCAGGGTTGAGGGATGGAGGAATGGTAGTAATTATCCAGTGATGCTCGACTCCACTCCCTCCCTTCTTCCCTCCCTCCCTCCTTCCCTTTTTTCGTCAAGTGATCAACCCTCCGGCAAGACTCTCATTCCCTCGTTCTCTGCCTCCCTCGTTTTGTCTCTCTCTCATTCGATCATCCTTTCATCCTCTCTCTTTTCCTGCCTCGCCGTCTCTCCCTTTCTCTTACTCTTACTTTTCTTTCATCCCTAACCCTCCCTCCTCCTCATCTCTCCCTCCCTTAGGGTAAATATTGCATTGGATAGCGACCACATGTTTCTGTTTGCAAGCTTCCCTGCTCAAGCCCCACACCCTTTAAAACAACCAGCGGGCTTACGTCAATGTAGCCAAGCCCCAGGGAAAGGCTAACCAGAGAGAAAAGAGACAAGAGAGAGGGAGAGACAGAGGAGAAATAAGGAGAGGCTTTTTTTCACATAATAGCGGCAGTAATTTCTCAAGAGTGGGCATCTTAATAAGTAACTTACCATGGAGCGTTTTGTAACAGACACTGTTTGCACTGTTGTCACGAGAGGAGTGCATAAAGCTTACATCTATTTTACTTCTGGGCTCCTCCCACCCTCACCTTCCCTCATCTGTCACAGCCACGCCTGCTTGCACCTGTACACCCTCAGCAGCCAATCAGAGAAGCCCACATAGAATCAGTGGCCAAGCAGGAAGCAGGACACTGGAAGCAGGAACTAAGTGAATGACCTCCACAGGAACGTAGACTAATACAGGATCAGTTTACTACTAATGGTCAAGATTAGGAAATTTAGAATGAATTTGGAATAGGTGTGAGGAAATCTGAGCTCCTGCCTGCACAGGGAAGCAACTGCAGAACTATGCTAGTTACAATGTTGAAGATTGAGATGGTACAAGGAAGAGAAAATAAATAGATGGGGAAAAAGAGGGGAAAGATGCCACTGAGCTCATTGTTGTTGTTTGGAATGTACAATAGGAGTCATTCTGCTTCAGGGATGAGAGAGCCGTACTGATCCCTGCTCTCAGGTTTCCTCGTAACATAACACTCAACATTCATACATTTAGACGGTGAGTGTGTGTCTTTTGCAAAGCCTAATCTTCCGTCTTTCCCTCCCTTTTCCTTCGTCTCCCCTTCTTCTCCCTCTCTCCATATCTTTCTCCATCCCTGCTTCTTTCTGTTCAGGAGAGGCAGCCCATTGCTCATTGGTGTGCGAAGCAAGTATGAGCTGTCGACCGAACACATCCCAATCCAGTACAACAGTGGTGAGCTCTGTTCCTCTCTCTGTCTGCCATTATCCGCTTACACTGCGCCTAAATCTCTGCCTAAATAAGTACACATTCAACGGCATACGCAAACACACACACGTTACTCCAGGAACCAGCATTGTCTGTTAAAATGATCACTGCGGGCTGGAGCTTTGCTCATATGGGTATTTTATTCCGATAAGTAGACATCCTTTTTCATGTTTCACACAAATCATACACTGACCTGATGATGGATTGGTTAAAAGGTTGGATGGATGAACTAAATGTGGGATTAATATGCCTAAATGGGTTTGGCTGGCATTCATTTTCTCACTCACACACTTACTTAACTCACACTTAACATAACCTTTTTCCCTTGGCTAATCATCGCATATTTATGTGTCTCTGAGCTGTATCTAACTATTCCAACAGTCACAGTGCCACAGATACAGTTCATGCAATCCATATGTGATGAGCTTTTTATCTTTTCTTTTTTTTTAATCTATCTGTAGCTCCATACTACTCAGTCCTGAGTGACATGCCAGATTCCCCAAAGGGGACAGAGGCCCTGGGGGTGTCAGCACCCAGAGGTGGGCCTCCCCTGTAGTGGAATCTATAAGATCTATGGTGGATCGTTGGTAGGTGGAAGAGGCCTCTGAACCCTCGATTAAAGTCAGAATCAGTATTATAAGTACATACAAAAGAATTTGACTTTATGGGCTGTAGTCACATAACACAAAATTCAAAAAATATATATAGAGAGAAATTTAGGAAATAAGTCCCTTTTCTACAAAATATGCACATGGAGCCCTATTGATTGCTCTGATAGGAAGCTATGGATGTTAATAATAGAATAAAACCCAGAATATTCAGATATTGAGAATAAAAATATAACGATACAGCCAGTATGGAGTTGACTATAACAATTGACTCTATGATTTGAAGTTTGGACTTTGGCTGTCCTTTATAAGTGTGAAACAGAGTTAAAGTTTTGACTTCAGTGATGGGTCCCTACTAGTTGAGTCAAATTTGAAGCAGTTGTAAAACACCTAATAAATGCACACCTTTGAGCGCATTATAATGCATCTTAGCTGTTCTAAAATAACTGTTAACCACAGCCTTTCATGGCTTATTGCTTAAACAATATAGGATATGGAGAAAGTCAAGAATTCTCATTTGGTACCGTCAGACTTCACTGATACACCCCGAAAGTTCAGAGGCCTTGTAACCTAAACATCATAGCCTATCAAGGGATGATTGGATGACCCTGCTCTCTTCACTTTCTGACGCCATGCCATGATCTAACCAACTTACAATGTAACATTGCTCTAACCTGTCAGCTTTTCTCAAATTTGACTAATCCACTGTGGGAATTATATGAGATGTTTTGTGGCTTTGTTTTTCATTGTGCAATAGCTCATTCTCAGAAATTTCCTAGAATGAGATTTCTCTCGCTTTGTTTCCAGGGAATTCTGTGTTAGTTTGGGATGCCAGCAGTCTTATGGAAATTCATTCAAATCCTTCCTGCAAAGAATGTGGTTCTCAACCAGAGCCCCCAACCATAATTTAGGCTAGACAGAGTTTCTTTTGTAACTTTTCAAAGATGCTTGTCACAAGAAAACATCTGCAAGTATGATTGGCTAATTTTTGGTTCATAACAAATTTGTTTTGTAGTTCCCCCTCTCTCTGTCTTTGTGACAGATAACTGCCAGGGAGTAGACTGTACTGTACTGAAGACTCTGTCTTCACCTCTTATCTGTTTACTTAAGATTTATGGTTCTTCATGGTTCAAGCAGGACCGCTCCAAAGTCCAAGGCGCAGCATGAGAGCTGAGTGGAAGACAGAGTGAGGTGGTGTGGGGTCGGTAGAGAACCAGGATGGGTGTGGCGTCTTAGTGGTTGAACAAAAGGCTCTAGATTCTCCTTGGTCCTTTTTGTTACTTTTAGCTAATGCATACTTCTTTACACCTTTTCCTGAATATGAAGATGAACTGTATTGATACGCGTCCTACTTAAAGGTGCTACATGTTGCATTTTTAAACATCAATATCACTGTCAAATTTATTGTGATACCTTGTTATAATTACTGTAAACAAATAAGACTGAAATGACTGGTAGCCTCTGTCTCTTGCGAGTGGTATTGTTAGTGCTAGTGCTTCTTAAAATCAAGACTAAATTTCCCATAAACCCCTTTGTTTCTTGCTTCTTGTCCCCCCTCTGCCTTTCTGGCATCCTTTCACATGCATTTGTTTACTCTTTTGCTTTACTGAGGAAGATAAACACTTGGAAGTGATTTTTCCATTTGCTTTTCATTTGTTTAACCATCTGCCATTACAAGAAACTCTAAAAGCCTTATGTTTGTTTGCGCTGGAAGAACAGCGCCTTCTTCCTGCTTTGTGCCGTAAAGCAATAACGCAGATTTCCTGTGAAATCCAGTGGCACACAATGTAAAATGCAGTGTAGAGGCCGCTAGAGGGCCGACAGTCTCTGCATACATGGTCTCGTTTGTTTACAGTAATTAAACTAATATCTCAAAATGAATGTGCTAATATTTTTTTATGTTAAAATGCTGTAAAATACATGTAGCACCATTAACAGCGCAGGTGAGGGACTGGCAAAAAGAAAAGTGAAACATGATGACTGTAGATTCTCAGGGGGCTAAGAGTCTGATGCATACTGTTCTGTAAGTGCAGTGTAGCACTGTTACAAAGGGTGAACACAAGTTCATCTATATATCTATATATCATAAACTTTTTGAAGAACTCAAGAAATCACAGCTGATGACAGGTTGAACTTGTGCCTGCATCTGATCATTAAAGATGACATCTTCAGTGAAAGGGCACAAATCTGATAAGAAATAATATGTACTGATGATCTTCAGAGGGCAATCACATCAATTTCACTTCTCTCTCTGCTGGTTAACATAAAGCAATCTGGACGTTTATTCATGATCCATTTTTTAAACAATCTGCTTTGCAGTAATCGCAGTTATCGCTTGAATGCTCCACTTAAAAAGCTTCCTGATCTTATCGTAGCATAAAACCTGAATTTCGTAACATTGCAAAAGCCGTTTCCACAGCAGTGTGTTTACTACATCTGGAAGCAGAGATGAAGAATTCAAGTGATGGGCACATCTTGATTGTCTTAGCGAGTGTCACTGAAAGTCAGTGCCTGGCCTCTGATCCTTGAACTCTGACTTTTGACCCTGTAGCTCTCTTCAAGGAAGGAGTCCAGGAGAAGAACAGCCATAACCGTCCTGACTGCTCCAACACACTCAACTTTGTGGGGGATGGCAGGGCTGTGGAGTATTACTTTGCCTCTGACGCCAGGTGAGAAAGCAGCTGTCTGTGTGAGTGTGTGTGTTTGTGTGTGTGTATGTGTGTGTGTGTGTGCATGCATTAAGTCTTAACACATGTAAAGGGGTTATCCTGTTAGCTAAGGTGCATACCATGATACCCTGGGTTCAAATCCAGCCTAGGACCTTTGTCACATGTCATCCCCCTCTCTCCTAAACTTTCCAGTCTCTCTCTATCAAATAAAAGCAAAACATTCCCCCAAAATAATCTTTAAAATGTGTCTCTTAGTAAACATCAGATCAGTGGAGTGCATCATTAGATGTTCTCTCTCTCTCTCTCTCTCTCTCTCTCTCTCTCTCTCTCTCCCCATCCTCAGTGCCATCATTGAGCACACCAACAAGGTGCTGTACATGGAGGATGATGACATAGCAGTGGTGGCCGGGGGGAAACTCTCCATACACAGGATGAAGCGGCAGGTCGGCGAGGACCCGGTCAGGGCCATCCAGACCCTGCAGATGGAGATGCAGCAGATCATGAAAGGTCAGATAACAGTCCAAAAGGCAATTTTGCCATTTGGTGGAGCTTATCAGGGCCAAAACTTGTTATATGAGATGTTTGGGTTTTTTTGTTAGTTCAAATGTAATTCGTTTAGCTTAAATAGAGGTAGGAAGTTGGATTTACAAATTTCCGTTAAAAATATAAGGATTCAGAGGTCATAAAGTGTTATCACTTCTATGTAAAATTTGCAAGTAGTTCTACAAATCAAGTCTAGTGGAAAGAGTTGTACTTGCTCGCCCTCTGCTGGCTCGTTGAGTCATAACATTGAATTGCTGTCCTGTTTTCAGTCTCAATAGCCATAGATATTGCCTCTCTTACTTGGGAGGAAAACACTCAGAATTTCCTGGCTCATGGGGAAGTATCAGCCACAACCACTCTTTCAATATCTTCTCCCACTGCAGGTAACTTTGAGGCCTTCATGCAGAAGGAGATCTTTGAGCAGCCAGAGTCAGTGGTCAACACGATGAGAGGCCGGATCTGTTTTGACACCAACACAGGTGAACCCATGATCTTATATCCTGTCCCGCCTTCAAGGTTCAAGGATGTTGAGGGTGCCCTGCCAGGTCCCTGATCATCTGAATCAATATTAGCACAGGAGCTAATGCGGGCTATACACACTGGAGCATTGTGTGTCTGTATTACCACAGACAAAGTATCTATTTGTCCTTATTTATTTGGTATTTTTCATGACAAAGGGTAATCTGGGACTAAAATATTCATTTGCATATCAGTACAGCCTTATTCAAATGACCTCTCTGCCTCACACATCTTCCAAATTTATAGCATGCAGTATTATCAACTACTAGTACAAATATATACTTAGGAAGCCATCTCAAATATTTGAACCAGTTTTATTGGTTTTAAACTTTAGTGTAGACATGTATATGGAAGATATGTGCAAATAAACCCCTCCTTGAGCAAATGTATTTAAAATGTATTCAACTACTGTTTTGCTCAATAATGACTTTCATATAGGATAAACAGTGAGGATTTGAAACATACAGTGAATCAGTTATACAGTGGTTATACAATATATTATTAAGTGATCTAATGCCGCTGTCTTGGCTTCTGTTTCCTCAGTGGTTCTCGGAGGACTAAAGGACCACCTGAAGGAGATCAAACGCTGCAGACGCCTCATCGTGATTGGCTGTGGCACTAGTTTCCACGCCGCTGTGGCTGTGAGTAGACCAATCAGGAATCAGGAGCATGCTGATGACATTTTGTGAGAAAGATAGTTGTGATAATTCAAAAGAGCAAAAGGCTGGAGCTTGATAAATGTTATTGCTGTTAGTGGCGATAGTCATGATGACGACGATGGTGATGGTGATGAGGATGAAGATGAGGATGGTGATGGTCATGATAGTGAGGAGGAGGGCAAGGATGTTGAGGATAACATTCTAGATAACACTGACGATGGTGACAATGATGATGATGATGAAGAGGCTTAAGCTGAAGCTGCTGCTCTTCTCTCCTTGCCTCTCAGACCAGACAGATCCTGGAGGAGCTGACAGAGCTGCCCGTCATGGTGGAGCTGGCCAGCGACTTCCTGGACCGCAACACGCCTGTCTTCAGAGACGACGTGTGCTTCTTCATCAGCCAATCAGGTGACAGCACCGCACAAATACACAGGACACCCGCTCCAATACTGTAGCTCATATTTATATCTGTAGCGCTCATATTTTTTCTATTCTTGCTTGAAATATGTTTCTTAGACAAATATAAATAGTTGATGCCTAGTAATGAATTTATGTATGTATTAATTTCTTTCCAAAGCCTTTGACTTTCCATCAAGGTAAAGATGGCTACTTTAAAGAATCAAAAATATAATATAGTTGTTGTTTTTTGTGTTGTTTTTTGTAACACTTTTTGGGTTATTTTTAAATTCCATTTGTGTTATTTCATAGTTTTGATGTCTTTACTATTATTCTTAAATTTGAAAATAGTAAAAAAAATAAATAAATGTGTGTGTCTAAACTTTTGACTGGTAGCGTATGCCATTTGTTTGGTGGTTATGCTCGTTTTTTAGTGGTCCGTGATTTCTCGAAAACAGTAGCGTGAGATGAACGATCTCTCTGTACTGTAATTAGATAATTCTGACGGTGAAACCTTTAAAGAAAAACAAGAGGAGGGCAACGTCAAAACGAGGGCAAGAATTAGAGCTAAGACAGCAGCGTTTTCAGTGATGTGGTCATAAGTGGTGAGAAAATACTGGACCTGCTTCACACTCCCAGCTCGGCTCTCCTGTGACACCCTGCCACAATTACATCCTCTCTTGGTTTTTTTTTCCACCAACAGTGCCCCCATTGTGCTGTAATTCTGCATCCTAAGCACATCTATTCATTCCCTCTTCCTCCCCCCAGGTGAGACAGCAGACACCTTGATGGCGCTGCGCTACTGCAAGGACCGTGGCGCTCTGACAGTCGGTGTAACCAACACAGTGGGCAGCTCCATTTCCAGAGAAACAGACTGTGGAGTCCACATCAACGCCGGGCCTGAGATAGGAGTGGCGAGCACCAAGGTATATTTCGTACACACACACACTCACACACACACATGCAGGCACACATGCATACTCACTTGAACACAGACCAGAATGAAATATATGTAAAGCAGACACAGGTCATTTTCATACTTAACATGGGCAGCATTGAGAGTATTTTGCATACAGCATACAGATAAAACACTGTCATGATAACACAGTGTTGTATTATTGCCTAAAGACTTTTCTCACCAGACTGTTCACCCCGGCCCAGTGCTTATTCTCCAATGGGTTATATAAATGTGTTTTTGTTTGTGTGATCCAGGCCTACACCAGTCAGTTTGTGGCTCTCATCATGTTCGGCCTGATGATGAGCGAGGACAGGATCTCCCTCCAGAAGAGAAGACTGGAGATCATCAATGGCCTCAGGGTGCTACCTGGTGAGTCCTCTAACTGACACCTCAGTATATCCCACACACAATGCACACATGCTCCCACCATGCGCACGCAGCACCTTCAAATCCTCTGCCAAATCAAGCTAACAAAATATCTCCCATCCCAAACCTCTACACTTACCTAGCATCTCTCTCACCAGTTCTACCATGACGCATCCCTCCTCCCCACATGACTCATTCTGCTCTCCCTCCTTCCATCTGCCTTCTCCCCTCCTTTCCCAGAACTGATAAAGGAGGTGTTGTCGCTGGACGAGAAGATCAAGGCCATAGCAGATGAGCTCTATCAGCAGAGGTCTCTCCTGGTCATGGGCCGCGGTTTCAACTACGCCACCTGCCTGGAGGGGGCACTGGTGAGTTGAGAATGCCACACTGCAGCCTAGCAAAGAACCATGCGATTCACTTGTACTGTAGCATAATGCAATATAGCAGGGCTGAGAAACAACTACGATAAGACGCAGTAGAGTAATATAATTTTGTGAGAATACTTTTGTTTTCACACACTTTGAGATTTGAGATTGATAATGTCTGCATGTCTTGGATCTACTTAATATGCACTGATGCAATCTCATTACTAACTTCTTCCAATGCAGAAAATCAAGGAGATCACGTACATGCACTCGGAGGGCATCCTGGCAGGGGAGCTGAAGCACGGCCCTCTGGCCCTCATAGACAAAGACATGCCGGTCATCATGATCATCATGAGAGATGCCTGCTACACCAAGTGCCAGAATGCTCTGCAGCAAGTCACAGCTCGATCGGTAGGGCCTGGAACACAAACACACACACACACACACACATGACATTTTACAATATAGGCATTTAGCTGATGCTTTTATTCAAAGCGACTTGCAAAGAGTTCAACAGTAGGATAAGCTTAAATTTGTAGATCATAAGGAGCACAAAGGTTACAGTCATAGCGGCCAGCCAATATTCCAATATTCTTGTGACCACTGAATGATCATTTAAGAGCGCCAGGAAAGGAAATAGAATAAGAGTTAAGGTGCACACACACACACACACACAACGACACATCCGGCACATTCTCACAGTCAAGTCGCAATCAACTACGATCCATGAATAATGAATGAAAATGAATTGATGGACTAGTGTTAACGTTCTCGTCCTCCCTGCCTCTCACTCTCTCTCTGTTAGGGTCGGCCCATCATCCTGTGTTGCCAGGACGACCCCGACGTGACAAAGAATGCCTACAAGACGATCGAGCTGCCCCAGACAGTGGACTGTCTGCAGGGCATCCTCAGCGTCATCCCCCTGCAGCTCATGTCCTTCCACCTGGCCGTGCTACGAGGATATGACGTACGTAGTCAACACGATTATTGACGTAACCGGTGAAAAACACCCTATTCTTAACCTAGTGTTTTTGCTTTAAGATTTGCTTTCAGTGATTAAGTGGTTACAAACTATATTGTTTATACTGAAATGTTGAGTTGACCAAATACTAAGGCAAAACTGATTAAATTTGCATGCTCATGTTTAGTAAACCATCCTGTGCAGTATATTGCACTATTGCAATGCCTTCAATTGCATGTATTAGAATATTATTTCCATACTGTTGCATATTCCAGTCTTTATGGCAAGTCAGTTCTTGAGTCTGAAGTTCAGATAAATCTGGTTCTACCATTTTTTGTCCGGTTGATGTCCGCAGAGTCCAAAGTGTTTGTATTGATATGTGCAGTACAGCCTCAATCTGCTGTAACGCCGGTTTCTCTATTTCCAGGTTGACTGTCCCAGAAACTTGGCCAAATCTGTGACTGTGGAATAATTACAGTTCACAAAGCACAGGAGAAGAGAGAGGAGGCCCATAGATTTAAAGTGCAATTGAGCGTGTGCATGTGTGTGTGTGTGAGTGTGTTTGTGTGTGAGTGTAGATGTGGGTGTGGGTGTGAGTGAGTGAGAGAGTGAGAGAGAGAGAGAGAGTGACAGACAAAAGAGGGAGGTATGTGAGACAATGTCTTCTTTACCACAGAGAAATGTGAAGACCAACCGATACACTGTTGAGGAAGTGCCAGTGCCGCAGAGGCGCCGCGGAACAATCTATGAAAGCAACATTACCACCACACATCCAAAGCAATATGCTGTGCCTTTTACCAATGTGGAGTTGAGCCAAAACATACACAACAGGCTTTGTAATAATGCATTGACACGGTATAGTGAAGTGTTTACAGTTGTGCAATATGGGGACCAAAAGCGCATTATGAATGTACACAATCCTGAGTGAGATTATTCATTCTCTTCCTGTTTTATAAATTCTTTATGTCCATTAGGGACCTCTTACCTCTCTTTTGCATCATGGGAAATGTAGGAATTATATACTTTTTTTTCATTCCACAGAGTCTGAGTTATGGAAATGTCGCTTTTATATTTTTTGTTGCACACACACAATCACTGTGCCTGGTGGGCCACTGACCCATAAATTATTTTTTCTTTTTTTACCAGAAGGAAGTTCCTCTGTCAGTCTACTTACTCTCCAGACTGTTTAATTAATGCTCTTAATAACATGGTACTGTTTCTGTATTGAACAGATGCTATCACATTATTACTTGATTCTCTTCTTTTCATATATTTCTGCTCTGTTTTTATTATTACTTCATTCATGTTGGGGCATGAACCTTTAGTCTCTGACAGTGAGGATATGTTTTTTTCCCTTCAGATTCTGTATACCTACTTAGTCCAGATGTAATTCCCACTGACCTACAGTAGATACAATGAGAAGTATTTAAAGAAGAACTTCCACACAGCAAAGAAACCATGTACCATGAACTTTAATAATAGTTTTATTTTGTCAGCCTTTTCTATAGGGTTTATTATAATGATATTGTTCTGTATTTATCTGATTTTTATTTTATGGGAGCTATGGGAGTACAGTATGCAACTATGATTGTATTTTGTACTGTATTTTTTATAGCAAACAGGCACAATCAATCAATAAATAGAATTCTTGAAATAATGTGCAATTGCCTATTTCCCCTACTGAAAAAATCACTATTCCTATAATATGTATCAGTTTGTGGTACTCAGTAGTGAGTTCATAATCTTATCTTAATGCTATTTTTTATGTCCTTTAATATCGCTATAATATTCCTATTGGGACTTATAGGTTTGCTGGGATTTATTATTATTAATAATATTAATAACAATAATTATAATAATGATAATAATAACAACTTTACTGAAGAAAAAAATCAAGGAAAAAGGAAAAATCTGAATAGTATCCTTCTAAAATTTATTGTAGAATTAATGTAGCTATTTTTCCTAAGGTTCCCTCTTTTGTCTTCTGCATTTTTAGTCTTTTGTGTGAAATAAATTATGTAATTTTACAGTAACTATGGTATATAATATAATGACGTGAGCTTGACACTGTAGATTAGTATGTCCTGATATTCTCTGTGTGTTCCATCTTATCTTAGTCTTTTACTGAATAACACCCATAAAAAGAAAGTTTGCCAAAAAGTTAGAAAAAAAAAAGTTTACGCTCACGTTAGACGTTGCGTGATGACGTCATCCCTATGCTCTCTGCTTGTTGTGGCGTTCCCCTCCTCCGCACCCGTCCGTGCTGGAGTTAGCTAGGAATTTGGGAAGCTCTATCTGTCGTGACAGCCCGGACAATTGTTCTCCTAAACTTTTCTGATTCCCGGTTGTGCCTGAAAGACGGAGGGACAGGTTTTCCTGTGTTTTCGATGCATGGGAGTGACCTGGGAGCGGCGAAGGGAGAAGGTAGGTGCTGTGTGTCTGCCGCTGCCCGCCTGGCCGTCCGTTGGTCCGTCCGGGCTTTCAGTTCAGCCCCGGCCCGACTACCGCATTGCCACCGACAGAAGTGAAACAGAGGGGAGAGTCTAGGCCTCGGTGAGTTTGTAGCCTGCTAAACGTGAGGTTAATTTAATGGGCGTTAGGTTACTGTGCGGCTTCGCTCGTAGGAACCGATTATTTCTGACTGTATTAGGCCACTTACGGCCAGCAATGCTGTGGCGTGTCATAGACCGGTGAGCGCAATGACTTCATGCCTGTGTGTGTGTATGTGTGTGTGTCTCAATGTAGACATGCTGGACGTGGAAATGCAATTGATTTTCAGTTTGGCTAGTTATTAGCTCTGTAACACATGGTTGTAAGTGTGACGTCACATGGTATATTTGGCTTACCTTAGACTTAAAATGTACATTTGGCCTAACGGATGGCATCTTTGTAGGCTGAATATGCTCAGTTGTATTTCAGCCCACCACCAACATCACAGCCCATAAACACAGGCCTACACGTGATAAGAGCTGATGCCATATTTCCCCTCAACCAAGTATTTGACGTGGCATTTCAGGGGCAATTGACAACAAATCAGAGTACCTCAATCACCAAGTCTGATATGGGATTAATCTGTCTATTTTTTAACTGAAGAAGGCATAGACAAGTTGGATGTCATCTGTGTGTCTAGTTTGGGACAACACATCTCGTGCCATTTTTCAACACAACATGTGTCAATAGCAACACACTTTGTTTTGGCATCTGTTGCTATTAACACATCTTTAACACATTTCATCCTTTGAAAGAGAGTAGTCTAGTCTCAGCAGACATCTGTAGCACACACATTAGAGCAGCAGCAGCCTATATGTGGGCTCAAACATCCCTGTGTGGTTTTGTAACTCTGCTACATAAGGCTGGGATGCTGACTCCTCAAGCCAGGCTAATCTGATATCACAGCCAGCTCACTGTCTCCCAGCTCCCACTGAGAGCCACGGCCACGTCAGTGACTAACTTAGCTTGGACCAAGGGCCAGTCTGAGGATGATGAAAGAGGTCACTCCCCATAGCATCTCCATTCATAGTAATATTATCAAAGTCATATCCTTTCATAATTTTAAGGGACAAGGAAAATAACACAATTCACCTGCCTGCCATCTTTTCACATATTGTCTCTTGTCATGCTCTCATATATTCCTGTCATTGCTCTATTACGTTTTAATAATCCTCCACCTTTTCATAATGCACAAATCACACGTTGTTTTATGTCTCCCTAAGTTCTGCTGCTACAGATACTACTGCTGCTTTAATATGCACATTAATGCTGCATCTATACTTCTAAAACATTTTCATTCATACATTTCCCACTTAATATGTCAGAGTGTAGGAATTGTTAGTTTGTTTGTTTATATTCTATTTCTCTTTGTATCCTACACTACTACCTGCAACGGCCCAATTTCCCTCAGGGGTGATTAAAGTAGGGCTGTAGGGCAATAATTCAATTTTTTAGTTTACTATCAATCATCTTTTAATAGAATCATATTGTGAGTAATGACATTGAGTTATCGTGATACACAATTTTGTTGTCTAAATTAATGATATGAAACAATACTAATTAAAATGAGATCTGAAACAAATTGGGGAATAATATTTAAAAATCTGAATTTTAACATACTTTATATAACGTTGCAGTTCACTGTGATGGACTTCAATTTGATTATTTAACATGTGATTTTGCATATGTTGGCAGATATAGTATAGAAATAATTTCTTATGATTATCGTGATATTAATGTTGACATTAAAGTTTCATCTAATCTGACCTTATGTTGAATTTGAACAAATTCCCTTCTGTCCACTGGCTGCAACTGTGATCTGTGTGTGTGTGTGTGAGTGTGGGTTTACCTGGGATTGCTTGTCACTGTGCATCAGTTGTCCCCTAGCCTGTGTCCAGATCTGTGCTGAGTCAACTGTTGTACAGTTAGCCTAGGTCTTCCTGGCATGGCAGTAAGTGAAGGATTGTACATACGCTTGGCCTGCAGCTGTAATGTGTATTTGGTTGTGATTAATGGTCCTCTCATGGCGTTCTCTAGGCTCATCTGTGTGTTTTGCCAGTGCAGCAGACGTTTGGGTTCAAAACAAATTGGAGAAAAAATATCAAAATGCCACTATTCCCTACTGTTGTTGCCAAATTGAAAGAGGGTACCTGTTTTTCTCAGAGGGAAAGGCAGTTCAGAATATTTGTTAAACAAGGTATTCTTGTGCTGTGTTGAATCCATGGTGTACAAGCTGTGTTGCATGTCAGAGACACTCTAAATGAGCAAATCCTAGGCATTAGCACCTCATTGCCCCCCACCCACATTTTTAATAAACTGTAGAAATTAAGTCGAAAAAGCTCTGCCCACATATCAGCAAAAGATATTTTTGTCCGTATCATTCAGTTCTACAGGAGGGATGTTAGGACTCTTTGCCTGCAGGGGCAAGCGATGGGAAGACTTAAGGAGACCGTAGGGAAGATGGGAGAGAACCAGAAAGGGCAGAGGAGTGAGAGGATGACGGGAGCATAAAAGAACGACAAAGGAAGACAAAGCCAAGGGAAATGGGGAGAGAGAGAGAGAGAGAGAGAGAGAGAGAGAGAGAGAGAGGGAGAGGGAGGGAGGGAGGGGGAGGGAGAGGGAGGGAGGGAGGGAGGGAGAGGGAGGGAGGGAGGGAGAGGGAGAGAGGCACGAAAAAGAGTAAATGTCTAGGCAGCTCTCCCCTTGGGTGTAGAGAGAGAGCCAGCTGGACTCACACGTGAGAAAAAGGAGAGAGAGGGAGGAAAGAGGAGAGGAAGCCAGGGAGGCAGAGGAAGAAAGTAGATAGAGAGATGAAAGGATTCATTTTTCATCTGAGTAATGGTGTGGCTGGAGACCCACGCCTCCTACATCTGAAGGCACATTTTCTTTCGGTGTGTGGGTGTGTTTAGTTTATTTGCACAGTGATAAAACATAGAAGTGAAGTGATAAAAATAGAATGATAAAACAACGCGCAGGAGATGAAAAATGACGTGTGCAGGAGAGATTAACAAACCCAAGGGTTTGAAATTCAATTCAAAACAAACCAACAAAAGGAACAAACAAAAAAAAAATCAAGATGACAAGCCAAGACTCGGTGGAATTGGATAACACAATCTAAATGAAAACAAAACATGTGGTGGAAAACACTACCACAAGTGGCATAAAAAGACAGAAATTAAATCAAAATAGTCCCGATGAAGAAAATGAAGTGAGAGGGGAAGTGAGAGTGTGGTACTGAGTGGGAGGGTTTGTGTATGTGAATGTGTTAACATGTGCTTGTGTGTGTTTAAAGAGAGAAAGACAGGGGGAGTGAGAGCGAGACTGAGTGTGTGTGTGGAGGAAGGGATCAGGTTTTTTATTTTATTCTCTGTTTAACTTATTTAACCAGATTCGCCTCAGTGAAATCAATAAACTAATTTCAAAGCGAGACCTAGACAGGCAAAGGCCAAGACAGCAGCAGCACATTTAAATACAAACAGCACAATAATAACACATTTCTTAAAATTTCAAGTCTATCTGCAGGCCGTTTGATGCAAAGGGGACAGAGATCATGAAGCCTTTCTTACCAGTATCTATTTGAGCTTTATGCTGAGCAGATCTGACTTTTGTAACAGTAGACTACACTGTCCTCCACATTTCTGTGTAAGATAAATCCATGAATAATGAGGAGGCTTGTCTGGTACGTACGGCCTTTAAAAAATACAACTCTCCCAGTGAATGAGCTTACAGATGGACAGATATGGCCAGCAAGCCCCGGAGTACAATGTACAATCATGACTGAGGCCCTTACAGATGGTGACAAATCTCATTGTGCTATGGTAAACAGTATGTGACATGCGCAGACACTGAGATGACATGTTTATATTCAACAAATCTCACTAATCAAGTAAAGCATAAAATCAGTCATTTTATAGGCTCAAAAGAAAACCACAGATTCTTTCTTAAAGGCTAGACTAACTTACTACTCAACTTTTTCACAGGGTTTTCAATAGGTGGCTCACAAGGAATGTTTGACAGTTTTCTCCCAGCATTAGTAAAAGTCATTAACACACTTTTATCGGCATTTATTGAAATGGTCGTCTTTTCTTATCACATTTCCACCCCCTCTCCTGCCTTAACCGAGAATCAAGTGCTCCCAGCCTTTACCTCTGTTAATGTTGTTAGTGCTGTAGCCCACGCCACAGTTCTTTTTAATGCTGTCACAGTGTCAAGGCCGAGACCGAGTAGCTTTACGATTCAGGCAGCTCAGGGTGCTTTCTAGCTTTGTTTGATCATAGCAGCCTCTCCCCTGCTGCGTCTTTCTCTCTCCGCTCTTTCTCTCTCTCTGACAATGAAAATGAGTGACTGCTTGTGCCCCTGTTGCCTGTCAAACAGAAAGGCTGAAATATCAGACTCCATTTAACCTGTGGCTATTTTGTGAAGGAATAACAAACAGCCGTGACTGTCCGCTGTTGCATAGCCACACACTGCTGTGTCCTCGCCCACACATACACACACACACACACACACAAATGCGCGCACACAAAACTCTCCCCTCTGGCCAAGAATAACACTCCTCCTCCTTCCTCCTGCCCAAAGCATCAGCACTAACACTGCCGTATCTCTCTACACTCACACAATCACATCATGTGTGCACACACAAATATACACAGACATGGACATCCATAAGCATAAATTAACCACTAGCAGTGTGTTTGTGTGTGTGTGCTTGTATGTGTAGTTGTGCATGTGTATAATGTATGTGTTTATTGAACATGAGTGTGTGGTTGCGTGCTGTTGTTAGAGGCTGTTTGGGGAGTTGTGGTTGGTGTGTGTGTGTATGTGTGAGTGTGTTTGTGTTAGTGTGTATGTGTGTGTTATGCAGCCCCAGCAGAGTTTAGACAGAGCAGGGAGAGCCTTAGGATCTCCAAGCTGTCAGCCTCTCTCTGCCTCTGTTCTGCACTACACACACTCACTAAAAAGTTCACAGCCATGACCTCAGCTCCAACCCACTGTTACTTTAGTCAGATGAACAAACTGAACTGTAAAGCGGTGGATGTGTTTTGGAACGATGGATTGGTTGGCTCTTGACTGGGCCGAAAATCAAGGGAGTAATTCCAGGGACACACAGATGGCAACCATATTAGGCCCCGTCATTCAGTGTGGATCAATTGAGCGATTCAGTGGATCGACAAGAGGACTCCAAGTTCCTCTAACACTGTAATAAGCTTATCGCAATGATGTGGTAGGACTTATTTACCATTCTGCCTGGCCTTTTGACGATAGGAGACTCTGTGTACAACTGGCATGAACTCACTCACGATGTTTGGGTGGTTGTGTGTGTGTGTGTTGTGTGTGTTGTCGTTCCCCTGCAGACAGTGCTGGTGGTCCTGACTGTTCAGCAGGATGAGTGAGGCGGAGGGCCAGTTCTACAGCGTTCAGGTGGGAGACTCCACCTTCACCGTACTCAAACGCTACCAGCAGCTCCGCGCCATCGGCTCCGGGGCCCAGGGCATCGTCTGGTGAGACCGCTTTACACTAGCCAACAGAAACAGACATGCAGAGCCAGTATGGTCTTTGCTAGTTCAAAGCTTTATGTTTTGTCGTTCCTTTCATTGTGTTCATCACCAGCCCAGTGTCCTGTCAAAGTGCCCTTGACAAAGACACTGAATCCCCCAAGCTGGATTAGAGTGTCAGCTAACTGCATAAATTGTAACTGTAAATTTTTCTTTTTATTGTGGGATCCTCTTTCGGGATTTGATTGCACATGCTGCATCTGATGATGAGTGCACAGAGGCATTTGTGCCTGTTTTATGGCTTAAACCACTGAGCAACCAGTGCTCTGCCCAGTGGACAGGAGAGTCTGCAACCCATTCTCTGCTTTCAATGTCTAAAGTGAAGGGAAGAAAAACTCAAGAGCACCTTTTTCCTTTCTAAAAGATGAATTTACAGACCAGAGATGAGTAGCTATTGTAGCTTTCTGCTAGTCAAGTTGATGGTGTGTCAAGCATCAGCTTTGCTCTGGAGGGTGCATTTATTTTCTTCCTCAATAACCTCTGTCCCTTTTTGTACCCTCCGCCTTTCCCCCACTCTCTCTCTCTCTCTGTGTGTCCAGCTCTGCTCTAGATTCAGTCCTTGGTATACCAGTGGCAGTGAAAAAGCTGTGTCGGCCCTTCCAGAACCAGACCCATGCTAAGCGTGCCTACAGGGAGCTGGTGCTGCTCAAATGTGTCAACCACAAAAATGTAAGGCACACACTTTAATGCAAGCTCTTTTTCCTGTCTGATGGATCACCTAATTAGTTTGTTGCATGACTTTTGCAAACTAGTGGCAATCAAGCCAAAATTTAACATACTTTCCTTATTTAATTTACCTGATGAGATTGAAAAATGACTAATGGCATACAAACATGTATATCTTCAAATACCTTCACAATTTGTCTGTCACGACAACGTAGAGTTAAAAATAGAAATAATGGACTAATTGGAGAAAGAGAGAGGGTCAGCTCGCTGCGCTTCAAATATAATCTTCTTCCAGACAAACTCGCTTAGTGCTCTCCCCTCAGTTGGCTACCTCTCCACTGTGGAGTGGATGTAGATGGGGGAGTAACAGAGTGGACTAATGGCCTGTCTCTCTGCTTGCAGATCATCCGTCTGATCAATGTGTTCACGCCTCAGAAGTCCCTGGAGGAATTCCAGGATCTGTGAGTAGCAGTGGACTGTTTTTGGCTAGAACTGTCTACTCTTGTTTTCTGCAGAATTCAGAGATTTTAGCTGAAGCTTCTCTTTTCTTCCTCTCTTTCTCTTTCTCCATCTTACTGCTATCCATCTGTTTACCTGTCCACCTTCCCCGCTGCTCTGTTTAGCACAGATTTTTTTTAACAACTATGCTGTCATACTTTTATTGCTTTATTTGCTTTTGTCGCCATTGCTACCCCGCCCCACCCCACCCCACCACCGTCTTCACTGCTCCTCCTTTGTGCCTGTTTCTCCCTTTTTCACCATCTTTCTCTTTTTGTCTACCACTTACCCCCCACCCCCACCCCTCCAGGTATCTGGTGATGGAGCTGATGGATGCCAGCCTGTGCCAGGTGATCCACATGGACCTGGACCACGAGAGGATGTCCTACCTGCTCTACCAGATCCTCTGTGGCATCAGGCACCTGCACTCTGCCGGCATCATCCACAGGGTGAGATGGTCGGGGTGTGGGCAGAGGAGTGGAGACGATTGGGGCTAAAGGGGTTAACAAGGCACTCAAGGACTTTCTGACGCACTGTAGAAATATCTGCATATCTGAATACGCCATTTAATCGAGAATGTGGTCTCAAAATCTTTTTTTAAATTTTTTTTTATTTGTTAATGGGGTGAGATCACTTGTTTCTAATGCAAATCAACTTCTTTCATGACATTTTTTTAAATAATATATTTTTTTTTTATATATATACTATTTGAGTGATCTGCCCTTATATTCCTGAAACAAGTGAAACTGCATTGGAAACTTGGAAGCAAGTGGAATTATTTTGCCCCATTGTTTAAAGAAAAATACATGAGACTAAATTACATGTTAACATGGGCATTTTTTGATTTTTTGCAGTGCACTCATTTCTCCAGAATAATTGGGGGTCCATTCTATTCTTTCAACATCCACCTTTTGAAAATACCTCCAGGGAGATTATTTACGTGTATCTATAGATGTTGTTGCCTCTCTCCCCTCAGGACCTGAAGCCCAGTAACATTGTGGTGAAGTCGGACTGCACTCTGAAGATCTTGGACTTCGGCCTGGCTAGGACGGCCTGCACTAACTTCATGATGACTCCATATGTGGTGACCAGATACTACCGTGCCCCAGAAGTCATTTTGGGCATGAAGTACAAGGAAAACGGTAAGGAGGAGAACTAAGCTGCACTGAACTGGTGGTCTTAAAACTGCAGTTTGTAAGATGTTATATCTCTAAAATGTTAGCATGAACTGAAAGTGAATAAAGCTTCTCTGCTTAAGGCACGGTGTCATAAAGAATAGCAAGAATACTTAAGCTGTAACCCACGATAGGGGTTATTGGCGGTTGCTGACAACACACTTTAGCTTTGATGTTATTACCATATACCATGGCCTGAAGTGGGTTATTGCCGTTATAAAACGGTTACTATGTTGTATATTTCACAAGAATTCCTCATCATACTCTGGGGCAATAATTAATCCACAAACAAAACATTTTTTTTTTTGCGACGAAATAGTCCCCAAGCCTGGCAATTTCTTACCATAGCAGCAATATATTTCCTTAGCGACATTAGCATACAGCAACCATTTCTGTCCCAAAGATGGAAGGTGATGATAGCCAAAGGCACAGAATATTTTCTTAAACAAAAAAAAGTAGGCTAAAAGTATAATATCAGTTTTCTTTCTTGTTTATATTTATCTGAATATTAATTATTCCATTAATTGTACAGCCACTGAAATAATGACCATCATGTGAACTAGACCTGCTATCTGGGCCTACAGCCGTCACTTTATCAGGAGGCGTTGCTGTGCTTGAAGTCGGGATGCTGCTGCATTTCCATAGCAGCCGTCTGCCTCACGTATTTCTTCCGCTCCGGTTTTTCTCCAGCTGAGTCAGCATGTCATTTTTCTCTTGTTTGTAGAGGCAGGATGTGGTTTGTCATCATCTTCAGCCAGTTGCTGCTTAAACGTTGGATTGCCAAGAAGATTAAAAGTGATTTTGAAATCCTCCGTCTTCCCTTCTTACAAAGTAGCTGTTGAGCATTTTTTCTGTGTAACCGTTCTTTCCTTAATATACTTTAGAGCGGAGCAATATAGAACTGTCAAGAGACCGTTGCCATGGTATATGTGGTATATGGGATTTATACCACGGCTATGAACCAATCAGAGTAATTAGAATAATTTTATGTGATATACAGCCACAAGATGATACAGCAGCTAGCAACAACGGTTCAGAAACAACAGATGTTTAGTCCTTTGGAGTAGGAAATTCCCTTGTAAACTGTATGTGTCATGTTCTTTTCAAGCCTGTTATCTACCTTAACGATCCACTGACCTTGTTGATCATAGTGTGTTTTTTCCTGGTAAAATCCTACATTTAAAAGTTCATTGGGTCTTTGGGAGCTGTGGTTCATCAGCATTACTGCTTATTGATTATGACAATGGATGTCCTTACTGTGCCGCTACTCTGCCGCAGTGGACCTGTGGTCGGTTGGCTGCATAATGGCTGAAATGATCTCTCACAAAATCCTTTTCCCTGGAAAGGACTGTATCCTTTGCTGTTCGTCTGCTTGGTGTTATCTGTTGGTTTCTCAAAGTGGGTACAGGGGACCCACAGTGGACCTAGAGGAGGTTCTACAGGGTCCCCAGTAAAATGAGGAATAGTTAATCTCATTCATTAGAAGATATGAGAGAATGTTTAAGAAATACTAGTTGAATTAATGTTTTATTCTTTCCACTGTTATCTGCTGCCAAGAGCATACACAATAGACAATCAGCCAAGTCTATAATAGATCCTGTCTAATAACAAATATCTTCTCAGTGAAGTCATCACGACCAAATCTTCAGAGATAAGGGTGACTGGTCTTTGGATAAATTAGTAATGAAAACATTTGGGAGGCCCTGGTTTAATCAGGTTTTTCCACTGTGACTTGGTCCAACAGGAAAAACTCTTGGCCCAATTAGGAATGTAGCTACTGTATAATAGCAGTCACAATGAATAGTGTAAACATTGTGCATAAGTATAGTTTATGATTTATGCATTGCCTGTGTGCAGTAGACCTAAAGTGCCTTATCGGAGCACAGAGAGCTTTTAACTCCATTGATACTGAGGGAAGAGGGAAGAGGGAGGAGTTAAAGGCTATTTGTCAGAAATACATACTCTAAAGCAAACAGTCGACTCAGAGAGAGAGCCGTGCCACATCCTACTTTGCCAAGTAGACACACACACACACACATATGCGAAACAGGCAAAGAGAGAGAGAGAGAGAGAGCAACAGCTGTGTAAACTGATAAGCAGAGCCACAGAGCCGAGGAGAAGGGCCTGGAAGGCTGTGTCTCCTTCCCAAAGAGAGAGAGGGGGGGGGGATGAAAGCCAGACTGAAGATTAATATGGCGAGAGCATCAGGCCATGGCTCGACTAGAGGATGGACAGAAATTAAGAGTTTATCATTTAATATTAAACCAGGGATGCATTACGCCATTAATGTGTTGTTCATTTGTGCGGCTTCCACGTCACTTTACTGTACATTTTGTGTGAATTCTATTATGTGGCTTGTTGTTTTTGTGATTATTTTTATTGACCATTGTGTGTGTGTGTGTGTGTGTGTGTCTGTGTCTGTGTGTGTGTGTGTTCTCTGTTCCCAGTGGACATCTGGTCAGTGGGGTGTATCATGGGAGAGATGGTGAAGGGCAGCGTCATCTTCCAGGGCACGGACCGTATCCTTCACCGCTCTCTCTGTCTCTGCCCTGCTCTCTCCCCTCTCCTACTTCCCTCCATCTTTTCCCCTTTTCCTTTTCTGTCACCTTCCTTTCCGTCTAGCATATCTCATTTGTCTAGACTATTTTCTTTTCCTGTATTTCTCTCAGCTCTCCGTTTTCCATTCCCTGTCCTCTTATCTTGTCCGTCTAGTCATTTTCCTTATTGTCCCCTTCAACATTACATCTGTTGAATAGGACCACTCGGGTGTTTCAGCAGACCCCAATGTGAACAGTTGGCTGTGTGTGTTTTCTCCCCTCCTCGGTGATTGTTTATCAATGGAGTTGTTGGAGTTCAGATATCCATTTAGCCTCTTAATTGATGGAGGGAATCAAATTGAAGCGACTCAAATCATTTGCATTTATATTGGCTGTTTCTCTATTTCTAATGGGTTCACACCGCTCTCCACCCACCACCGCCTTTCCCTAGCACTGTCCATTTACACCTGACTAGCTGAGCTATTCTCCTCAGGGTGCAGGGTTCCTTGGTTTATAGAAAAGAATTGCTTTCATTTCAGGACAGAATAGACTTCCGCTGTAATTGTAACGGTCAGCAGGGTTCCTGAATGTATTTTTTTTTTATATTTTTCACGTGGAACATTGTGGGTATGTGGTTATATACTGTATGTACAGTACATACTGAATAATATTGGTGGGAGTGTACTTATTTGATCATATATTTATGACTTGATTCCCTGCCTTGGCTTTAAATACATCCCTCTCATTTGATTACATACATGACCATATTACAGCTGGGGGTTTTTTCCGTAACAAGTGTGTGTCCAGACATCGACCAGTGGAATAAAGTGATCGAGGTTCTGGGCACGCCCAGTCTGGAATTTATGAACCGTCTGATGGAGACAGTGAGGAACTACGTGATGAACAAACCGCAGTATCCTGGGGTCAACTTCGCTGAGCTGTTCCCCGACTGGGCCTTCCCCTCTGACTCAGAACACGACAAGCTGAAGAGTAAGAACCCTCGCATCTCACCCCATGCAATTGTTTTTATTTCAGATGTACAGTATGTTCAGTTTGGTTAACTTAAAACTGATGCAACTTACGGTACTATAGCACAGACATTTTAGAAGGTTATCAAACTAGTTTTTAATCCGGCAAAACAGAGGTGTTTTTCTGCAATATAACGAGACATTTCCAAGCAAAATAACTAGGATACAGGACATTAAAACAGGACTTCTTATAGTACAACCAGTCCTTCCAGAGTATTACCTCACAGGGCCAAGGTTGTTCCACCCTAATGTGTGGCATTTAGATCTAGAGATTGCATCATGGGAACAAGAAAACAAATTGTGATATCTTTAGAGATGTTACCCAACACCGTGAGGGGAAGTCATCAGTTCTCATGAAGACTGCTTAAATGAGGTGATGTCATAGTCTTGTTTCCATAGTAACAGTGCCCTTCCTCCGTTGCCATAACAGCGGGTCAAGCACGGGACCTGCTGTCCAAAATGCTGGTCATCGACCCTGAAAGCCGCATCTCCGTAGAGGAGGCCCTCAATCACCCCTACATCCATGTGTGGTACGACCCCGCTGAGGCTGACGCGGTGAGAAGGCCGTTCCACTTGAGGCAGTTCAGGGGTGGAACTCCTATAAAATGCCACGGCCATGTCTGACCTTGCTGTGATACATTTCTCTTTGTTTCACAGCCGCCTCCCCAGATCTCAGATAAACAGCTGGAGGAGAGAGAGCACAGCATTGAGCAGTGGAAAGGTAGGGCATACTGCCCTCTAGGGAAATCCATCAGTAGTGCAGCTTGGCTCAAATTCCTTTACATTGCAAGTATGACTACATTACAAGTATGTGATGATGATACTGATCACTTTCTTTTTTTCCACAGAGCTCATTTATGAAGAGGTAATTGACTGGGAGGAGAGGAACAAGAATGGGCTGATGAAAGAAGATTGCTCAGGTATGTTTACAAAGCATTCATTCAGCATCTGCCACACACTACATCATGCTGCTTTAAGGAGGGGTCTTAAAGAATAACTGGCATGAGCTAAAGATTGTGATACAATATAGTGGGTAATTGCTTGCAATATGTCATTGAGGTTGCATCTGTCCTGAAAACGATATATGTTTTTTTAACTATTTGTGCAACTGCTTGAACTTTGCATCTCTGGGCTCTCTCTACTCTGTGTGTGTGTGTGTATGTGTGTGTGTGTGTGTGTGTGTGTGTCACGTGTCAGATGTGGTATCTGGTTCAGCCTCCCAGTCCTCGTCAGCCAACGACATCTCGTCCATGTCCACGGAGCAGACCCTGGCCTCGGACACAGACAGCAGCAGCATCGACACACTGACGGGACCGCTGGACGAGAGCCAGTGAACAGAGTCCGCAGCTTGGCCACACGTGTCTGCCTGCCTGCCTGTCTGTCTGTCTGCCTCACTGTTTCTTCCCTCTCCTCCCATACATGATACCCAAATATCAGTCAACCATCACCTTTCTTTCTTTCCTTCTGTTTTCACCCTCTTCCTTCCATTTTTTTCTGTTCTCAGTGTTTTTCTTTATTCTCTCCTCAATGGATAGGTCTATTTTTCTATTTTGTTTTCATGTGTGATCTGATGGGTCTTGTTGAACCTCTCAGCTTCAGCTTTGTTTTGGACTGCTGCCTAGAGGTTAAAGGTATGCTATCTATTGGGTCAAAGGTTTATCATTCTCTATAAACTCTTTGTGGATATTTTCAAACTTGATCAAGTACACTTTGATGTATGCATCCATGTTGATTTTCAGATTACCAGGAGTAGGTTGGGGATTGTTGTTTGTTCTCTATGCCTGTATCTTAATAGTTTTATTTTTTTTTAGTGAATATTACGTTGAGACCTTAAAAAGAGGCTGTTGTCATCAAATTTGAGCAGAGATGCACTGAACATAGACCACAGCTGCCAGCTGCTCTCCTGCATGTTATGTCGAAACGAACAAAAGCTTACAATCAGTCGATCGAACCAACCATCTGATGTTCATCTGATGATCAAACACTGGTTGATCCTTTAGCTAGCTAGCAGTATTGCAGAATCCCCCTGAGTGGTGCTTTCCCATAGTGTTTTTTTAATTAATTGGCTTGAGTGATGTGGATTTGAGCTTTTACTCCTGACAGCTAGGGGAAGCTGTGGTTGCAGTGTTACAGTTTTATTTCCTGATATAATGTACTGTATGTAAAGGTGTCATGATCTGATACTCATTGTGTATGTAGACCCTTTTATTGCAAGTAGATGAAAGTGTATTTGTTTCGTTAAGAAATTCAATGTACCTGTAGAACTATATCTTGCAATCACCCCATTTGACATAAGGTACTGACTATCAATGTGTATATCAAAAGAACATCATAATCCTGTAAATTTGGAAGAGGGAAAAAGATTCATGTGATTGTATTTATTTTTGTGTTCTTGCAAAGTGTTGCACACAATTGATGACATCGGGGCCCATGGAAAATCAAGTCAAAGCATTTCATTGACAACCCAATACATGGGCTGCTACTACTCTAAACCATTCCATTAGTACTGGAACAGTAACGACATGAATCACACATCATTTAGAACACATCTAAAGGCAGTAAAACATAAATAATGATGTTTAACTTGCATGATGGCATAAATGATGCCTATAGGACAGTTCTCGTTATAAAGAGAACTCCATTCAGGTCAATTCTTTTACTTACAGTACCTTGGTCTTCTTGGTTCTGAAAGCCGATTTGAGAGATGCTGTAGTTTTTTTGTTTTGTTTTTTTCTTGTACGCCTGTATGTATGTATAATTGTTATCAAAGTGTACTGTGCAGCACTCTCCTTCATAATCTCCTTTTGAGTTGTCCTTTGAGACAGCGATCACCCCGTCTGTAAAGGTAAAGTCTGTGGAGAACGTTGGCCCAGCAATACGAAGCAGAGATGGATGTCTCGGTTTAGAATGCGGACGCGACTGCGGAGTCCTGAATGGAAATCTGGACCCTGCAGCTCGAGATCGGAACTTAAAGATGAACCTCGGAAATAGACTGTGGAGCTGCTTATTGCAGACTGATTGCATAGTGTGATGGACATGCAGAAATACAACACTATGGAGTCAATGAGGACTTAAGCACCATATTGTACACTATGTTTTCCTTTAAAAAAAAAAAACCATGACCTTATTCATCCAATCATGCCTTAAATGACCAGGGGAGTGGCCAAGTCACTCCCTGGCTCCTATTGGATAAGGACTGAGCATCGCCGCGCTCAGAACATCTTGTATGTTTACCATGTTTGAAAAAAGCCTCATTGTATACACTGTACATCTCACATTTTTGTTCTGTTCGTTTGTCCTTTTATTTTGTTATTTTCAAAGATGTCCTATGTGATTGCAATGACCACAATACTACCACTTGGCCATCATCTTTTGCCCTTCCTCAACAAATAAAAGTGGACATCTTCAAGGGTTGATTTTATCTTTCATGAACGTTTTGTATAGTTCTCTGATTCTTTATGGAGTAGCAATAACTGCAGATCACATAAACACTTCCCAAACAGGGAAGGAAATGTTAATTATGTATACGTATACACAAACCAGTATCCAAGATCCAAATACTCTAGATTTTAGAGATTTAAGACAGTCCTATGCCTTGTTTTTGCTACATTTCTCACACATTGTTCACATTCTTGCACATCACACACACATTCTCTCTCAGAAGCTCCTGACGATGCATTCGGTCTTCTTGGCCTCGTTGTTGAGCTCTCCAAAGGTGTCGAAGAACTGCTCCATCTCTCTCTGCAGCGCTGCATTGCGGATGTCTGCGGCGGCCCGGGCCCGTTCAGACTCCGCGATCTTAGCCTGGACCACCTGGTACCAATGCCGCTGCTGTGCGAGGTTTGCTCTCAGCCCTACCACCTCCACCTGCAGCTCCTCATTCCTCTGCTCCAGGCTGGGGATAAAGACACGGGGAGGAGAGAAACGGGACGAGAGAGAAAATAAATCAAAATCACTGGTTGTCTGCTCCAGAGTTGAGAGTTTGGCTGTTTTACCAATGGTTAGGAGTTAGAGAAAGAGCCAGTTGTGGGTTTGTTGGTGAATCTGTGTGACATGAAGGTTTTTGGGTTTTGACTCTTAGGTGGAAGTTCAGAAGCTGCCTAACTGGGTCCTTAAGGCCATGTTTCTGTTCGAGGACACCAAGAGAAATGAGGACATCAAAGGTAGGGTTAGATTTTACTTTGATTTTTGCAAGGCCATTTAATATTTGTGTAAGTCTGTTCAGTTGTGTCAAGTGCTATTTGAATGTTCATGTGAAGTCATAACACGATGAAATAGCATGCGTCTTAAGCACGACAGTGAATGTTATTTAATTACTTGGACATTATTATTTTATAGGCTTTGGTACACTGTATGAACACTGTCAGGCTGAACTGATAACTAATTTACCTCCAGTCTTTCATCCACACCAGTACCAACTTGCATGGCCTTAGACTGAGACTTGCCCTATCTATATCAGTAATAAATGAGGTATGTGTTTGTGTCTAAGTCAGCAGCATGGCCCCTTAAATTAGCTCTCTTTCCAGTGCCACACATGGGAGCTATTTCTATAGGTCAACCTCATGGGCTGTGCTGTCTTTTTTAACCAGACAGCCACTTAACCATAGGAAAACAACCTTGTGAATTTGTCTCATGAATACATGGAATACACACATAGAGTACACCCAAAAGGGGGTAGTTCAAATATTAACTCTAGTGTTTTACATTGTAGATTGCAAACAGAAGGGTTACACAGACTGGAAATATATTTTTATATCTAATCACAGCCAATATTTTCAACATAGCAGGTCATGGGAACCTATAGGAAAACATTGAGAGGAAATGGTTCTGAGAAATCCCATGACTTGCACAGTGAACTTAACAGGATATGGGGTGAAGCAAGGGTCAAGCGAGTGACCCAGAGCAGGACTGTACTGCAACACAGCTGACTGGACACAGACACACACAAACACTCCGTTCGTGTGTGTCTGTTACATCGCTTTGTAAAGAGTTTATGTGCACCAGGTGTCAAAAGAAAAACAAAATGAAAACAAAATGAACATTACCTGATTATTCGTGCCTCATACTCCTCCCTCTGTCGGACTATCTGATGCTGGAGGTTGGTGAGGACGCTGCGAAGGGCGCTGGCTGAGGGGTCGGCCAGCGGCACGGGAGGGGGCACCCTGGGAGCCCAGGTTGGCTCCTCTGGGTGCTGGGCTGCTGCTGGAGACCACTGGGCCTGGAGCCCTGTTTGGCTCTGGTGAGGGAGACTCGCTGCAAGATGTGTCTGGAGATGTGACAATGGGAGCTGGAGATGCGGCATAGGGTCCTCCTGGTCAAATGCACAGGGTCCTGAGTCCGGCTCTGGCTCCTGTTCAGGGTCCTTTTCTTGGTCTGGATCCTGGTCCTGTTTAGGTCCGTCACATCCAGCCAGGATGATCTCACAGGAGGACCAGGAGCTGTTCCCTCTGCTTGCTCCGTCATCCTCCATCAGCACCTGGATCTGTTCGGCGGCCCGTGCTTGGTACACCCACTCTTGCGAGGGCTCCTGGAAGCCTGTTTCCATGGAAAACACCTCCAGGAGGCTGTCAGGGGTGGCAGCGTCACAGAGGTTATCATAGACAGACAGAGCACTCTTGTGTTCCTCACTCTGTGACGGGCTCAGGCTCTGGTTCTGATGGACCCTTTCCTCCTCTTCTGTGTCCTGTACTCCCTCTCTCCTTCCTCCTTCTCCTCCTCTCTCTCCTCCTCTTGCTCTGTTCATCCCTGGACCCAGCTCTGCCTCCCAGCCCTGCCTTCTCAGGCCTTTCCCCCAGCTGCAGTAGCTGTGATCTGGCCGGGCGCCAGGCCCTCTTCCCCCCCCTAGTTTGGGAACCTCAGCCACAGCTGGGGCCAGGCCAGGCAGAGGACTGCAGGGGGCTGGGAGTCTGGTTACAGCAGGGCACCAGGCCCTACTCTCCCTGTCCCTCTCCCTGTGCCTGTCCCTCCCTCTGTGGGCATAGGGAGGGCAGTAGTTGTCGTAGAGGGGGTCCGTGGAGCTGGAGCTGGCTGTGGTGGGGGTCTCAGCAGGCAGACAGTGCAGCTCCATGGTCCAGCCAGGCAGAGGGGGGTGCTGAGAGTCTTAAATGACCCTCACCCCCTCCCTCCCCCTCTGTGTGCTGTAACCTGGGGTTCAACCCTGGGATTCTGGCTTTATGGACGTGGTATGGAGCCTCCCTGCTGGTTGTGCCCAGGAGGTGGTGATGTGTCCTGGGGAAAGGAAGGTGTGGAAGCCCTCCTCCCCTTGGCTGGTTCTCTGCTGTGTCCTTGACGCTGCTGGCTAATGGTAGTCAGGTTGTAGTGTGGGCGTAACCGACAGAGTCCGTGTGTGTGTGTGTGTGTGTGTGTGGTGTGTGTGTGTGTGTGTAGGTGTGTGTGTGTGTGTGTGTGTGTGTGTGTGTGTGTGTGTGTGTGTGTGTGTGTGTGTGTGTGTCTTTAAGCAGCACTGACATCAGCTGTTGCTTTAGCACAGCTTCTGAGGGAGGGACCAGGGTGTAATATAGTCTGGCTCATTCCTAAAGACAGGCACACATAACTGCAACCACAGAAATAGACGGTGGCCAGGGCACAAAGTGTGAAACACACACAATGAACCCCATACATATAATCTACACACACATTACCTGCACAGTGAAATCTGCCAGTGTCACACACACATATACACCCACAAACGTAGATCCAATACATAGCTTTACACCTGTCCAGACGCATGCTACTTATCAAGATTGCACTGGCTTATATTACGAGCGTGGAATGCCATCAGTTGGAACAAGGTAAGGAGGATATCCTATTGCTTCAGCTAGGCCAGTGATTTTCTCCTTTGCCTCTGTGGGATGTGTTAAAAGCCAAATGATTGTACTCTAGACAGCATTCACCCCATGGAGTCTACTACAGTGCATCCATCTCCTGTATGAGAGCTAGTGGAGCGCTGCCATCCATAGAGAAAAGGGACCAGATGATGAATCACACCTTCCCCAGGTTTATCAAAAAACACTGGTTGCAGCTTTTACCAGCACAGTATGGGAGAGAAGAGATTTAAATTCTGTCTGATATTCAAGAAAGGTTGTGAAAGAGAGATGATGGGATGATAGCTGGATGGAGAGAGAGAGAGAGAGAGAGAGAGAGAGATAAAGAGAAAGTATGGTGAGTCATTTTCAAACTAGAGGTGGCACAATGCACAGTTGACTTATTATTGTGTATTACATATTCACCCCCTGCAGATATGTAAATGCGTGTGCACGTATGCACACACACACACACACAGTAATACAGCTTTTAGCTGCATCGTGTAATAAAACCACAAGGTGGCGCTGTAGACTACATTATTTAAAGCTTCTGTTTTCAATGGGTGGTGTAGCTTGATATCAGTAAAGACACATTTAAGACACGGAGGCTGTTTCTATGCTTCACTCTCCAGATAAATATGACTTACCACAGTCTGCCCCTTAAGCTCCATACAAAAACCTTCAAATATAACTTTCAAATTTTAGATAACATTCACTAATTTTGCAAGCCACCTGGCTCTCGTGGGTTCAATTCACAACACACTAAATCCAGATGGTGTGCAAGTTTAACATAACAGGATTATTCATGACTTCTTCCGCTTTTTTCCCCGACACAGGATCATCCTTGGTCCATGTCTGAGGTGCACAGAGAGTTGGCTGGTTTTCAGAGCCCTATAGAGATCGGACAAGGCCTATTGATCCAGTATTGATCTAACTGGCCAGCGAGGAGCTTCCTCGTTAGGGTGGTGCCACAGGAGAGCCACTATCAAAGACACAGCTACTTGATTAGAGGAAACGTCCATATAAGCATCTCTCTCACCTTGTCCTCAAATCACCTTAAGTACAAAGTGTTCCACGAGAATCATGGAGTGTCACTGCGATGTTTCACAGATCGAGGGCACACCACAGACTTCAGTTGCGTGTCGCCACATTGATCAGTCAGTTGTCCGTCAGCTGTGATAAAACTCCACTCTTATATGTAAATCATCAAGAGGGAAACACAGTGTTTTATCTGCCTTTCGGTATACAGCACAGGATTCAAGCCTGGGCAGGGTTTCCTAAAGCACCTTCGCCCCAGAAATCCTATTTGTGCCATTATAAACAAATAGAGAAAGATGATTTCAGTGCTACAGGAAGGTGAGCCCTGTCCATGGCTCTGAAATGTCCCGTCTCAGACAACAGGTCTCTGGACTGCCACAGATATTTCCTTTCATCTGTCTCATGTCCCTCTGAGGCTTTGCCTTGACCTTCACGTGTCCTTTAAAAACTGACCTTTAAAGGACAACCTTGCTTTCTTTACCCTCCTGCCCCCCAGACCCAGCCACTTATTACCGCTGGACCTTCGCCACACAGAGGCTAAGCTCCCTCCAAGACCCCTCACCGCCCTCTCCCTCTCCCTTCTCTTCCCTTCTCCCTCGTTCTTGTCCACTTCCTGTACATCTGCGTAGTTGTTTGTAGCCATGACGACAGGATCCATGGCAACGCAGCTCCTCGTGGTTCTAAATAATAAAGGTGGATGGATGGAGGAGGGAGGGATGGAAAGAGGAAGGGCGGCTCTGTGGCTATTTTAAAATGTGTCTAGATGGAGATTAATTGAGGAGGACCCTTGTTAACGAGAGACAGGGTCTTCTTAACACGCAAGGCTTCTAGGGGCGATGCACAGCCAGCTGCTCTCTCTCTCTCTCTCTCTCTCTCTCTCTCTCTCTCTCTCTCTCTCAAGTCTCACGTTAGGCTGTGCATGTGTGTGTGTGGCTGTGTACGTATCCGCATCATGGACAGGAGTGTCAGGGAGACAGGCAGATAGACAGCCACTTAGATTGGTAAGGCGAGAGGTGAGATAAGAAAAAAAAGAGCCAGGGTTTATTTCTGTGATGATGTGTCGGTGTACGCCTGCATGCAGGTGTGTTTGTGTGAGATTAACATCCCCGTCTCTCTCTCCTCTGATCCCCAAGCTCGCTCTGTGTGCTTTCAAGCTGCAGTGCTACCTGAGCAGATTATATACCATTTCTCTGCTGGCCCTGCTGTTTACTCATGTTTTATTAAGACAACCCCACTTTTCCTTTTGAGCAGTCACCTCACCGGCTCGCACCCAGGAAAACAAAAACCCAGCTCCGCACCCAGCCAGTCTTTGATGTTGCTGAAAGTTACTTATGCTGTAAATGTGGCTATACCATGCCGGGTTGCCCTAATGTTGCATTTCTTGCTGTAAATATGCATCACTGTGGGTAGACGCACAGCTATCGGGACACATTCTTCTTAGGGCGAAGGTAAGGAGGGTGAAGACAGCAGGGGTGTACCTTTAAAGGACACAGGGAGGGAGGGAAAGAAAGAAAGAAAAAAAGAAAGAAAGAAAGAGAGAAAGAAAGAAAGAAAGAAAGAAAGAAAGAAAGAAAGAAAGAAAGAAAGAAGGAGGTCCAGTTAAAGTGAAATTTATATCTCACCTGACCAGTAATCCTGAATCAGTTCTCCCACTGTGAGGATGGAAATAAATGCATGAGTGTTGAGTATAGGATGACTGAGGCGATGTGTTCTGTTCAGCACTGGTCTTCCAGCTTGGCTTTCACACCCAGACTTTGACTCAAACACCGCTGTACAGAGTCATGACAGTTGAAGGCACTTTGACCTAATCATCTGCGCCTCTAACTGTCATCCATGTGATAAATGAGTGTTCGAATCATCCAAAAGATTTCACTCACCACAGTGGATTATTTGAGAACACGAACGAGTTGTCTTCTGGCAACAACATGCTCTCTCTCTCTCTCTCTCTCTCTCTCTCTCTCTCTCTCTCTCTCTCTCTCTCTCTCTTTCTCTCTCTCTCTCTCTCTCTCCCTCTATCTCTCTCTCTGTCTCTCTCTAAAACAATCCCACATACATTTACACGATGGCGATGTGCGTCACTGGTATCCATGAGTGGGTAGGTTATGTTGATGCCATGCCTAATCGGATTATATGGTTTTTTTTTTAAATATCTCTCTCGATGTATGTATTCTCAATTAAAATCCTCTGCACATTTTAACTTGTGACACATTTGCGCACGCACATAACGGCCCCTCTGTGGTTTCACTATAGCTCACATGCCATTAACATTTTGATTAGATCGCTCTTACTGTCATCTCTTGAGACAGCTGCATGATGTGATAATCTACCCAGTAGCATGGCTGATGATATATATTTGTTTATAGGATTTCTTTTTTTTTTTTCATCTTGGAGCGTCATACACTTTGACAGTCAATTAACAGGCCTGGGTGAGTTACCATGGAAACAGCTTCTTTTAGAATAGACGGGATGGAAGGTGCACAAGCTCTCTCCGACGCAACACCTCCAACAACTGTCCTGTCTCTCTGACTGACTGCAGCCCCAATCGGCTCATGCATGTCTAATATCTATATATGTAACCATTACTTTGCATCACACAGCTGTCTTCTCGGAGCAAGGTGAGACAGATGCTCGCTTTACTCGGGCTGAAAGTGAGATGGAGGGAAAGCAAATTCCAGTGGAAATCCCTTTTGAGCCGGGGTCGTTACTGGAGCGTCTGCCTGTCAGATTCCTGGAGGAAGAGGAATTCTGTGAGACACGGAGGGGCAATAGGACCAATTATTACCAATACACTGGATGGATGGATGGATGGATGGATGGAGAGAGGGAGAGAGGAGTGAGAGGGAGACGGGTGAATTGGAAGGAGTGTGTACACAGGCGGGAGAGGTGAAACGATAGAGAGGAAGAGTTGGGAGAAAGGGGAGAGACAGAAACAAAATAAACAGAGCATGAGAGTGAGATGCCGCAGAACTGAAGTGAGCGAGGCACAGTCGAGACGGAGAAGAAAGAAAGACTAAGAGGGATGGAAATATTTAGGCGAGTAGAAAGAGAGAGAGAGAGAGAGAGAGAAAGAGAGAGCAGCGTACGGGCAAGGAGGTAAAAAGCAAAACACTGCTGATTTGATGACTTATTCATTGTTTCTCTGGAGCTCTCTGCCAAGGATCTCTTTGAAAAGGAACATGTTTGAAGTATCTGCCTATGTGGTAGTCTGTCTGTCATTGGGTGGCAGGAGGGGGGGATTGGGGGGGTAGAACAGACAGAGAGAGACTGATACAGAGAGTGAAGAGGTGAGAGAGCTATAGGGAGGAAGAAGGGATGATGGAAGAAGAGATGAGAGAGAGAGAGAGCAGATAAAAGCTCTCCTCTACATCTCTGAGGCCTCAGCAGGCGTCAGCAGGGCCGGAGCGCAAAGACAGGATCTCCAGTTACTTAAGGGGCCTAATATTGATCTCTCACACTTGGTAATTCACAGGGAAGAAATGCAGAGGGCAGGTGAGAAAGCAAGACGGAGAGAGAGAAGATGAACCGAAAGAAGGAAGGGAGGGAAGGAAAGGAAAGGAAAGGATGCGGTAGAGGAAGGAGGGAAAGAACAGATGAACTAATCGATGAGTGATAAAAGAGCTAAATAAAAGAGAGGGGGGCGGGGGACGTGAAAATCTTGATCCTTAAAAAGCTGGGTATTGATGTGATTGCACCTCCTGGCCCTGCGGGGACTGTGGGTTTTCACGCTGCCCTTGTGAGGAGCGAGGACACGTCCGACCTTCCGGCTGGCTGGCTGTTAATGGGCAAACAGAGGCATGACAGTCTCTCGGTTTAACGGGAGGCTCCGGCCCGCGGTGTTTGCGGTTAAGCACACATTTGAAACGCGTCCAGTTTGCACAGGGCACCGGGAGAGCCGGGCTCGTTTGCCAGCCATCCGGTTGCCGTGGGAGACGGTCCTGGGACGGCTGATTGGGTCTGGGAGAGTAAACAATGGGGACGATGGGACCGGGCGATGCGAGGGTCGGAGTTCAGCTGTGTGGATTACACATATGAGCTATCGCCTTCCTCCATCTACCTGAGTATTATCACACACACACAGGACACGCACACGCACACGCACACGCACACACACACACACACACACACACAGAGCAAATATCATCCCTTCCTCAGTATAGAGGGATGCATTGTAATCTTTTATAAGCGCGTTATTCTTGGCTTTTTTCCAAGTGTGTGTGTGTGTGTGTGTGTGTGTGTGTGTGTGTGTGTGTGTGTGTGTGTGTGTGTGTGTGTGTGTGATAGTGCTGAGGCAGCACTGCATGTGTACACTGTACAGGTTAGCGGGCCTTCAAGGAGCATGTAAGTCACAGGCTTTACCCAGGGTCCCTTTTTATTGATAGGCTCGGAGAAAGCCACAGCTCATATTTATTTATACAGCCGATACACACTGAGATAGTGGAACTGAGGGCTTTTGGCAGATAAACAGGGATGTGTGTGTTAATGCGCCCACAGTTAGCATGGCTATATAAAGGGAGATGGGGAGAATGCAGTGTTTTATTGCTGCTACATTTGTGTGTTACAGTGATAGGTGGGAGTGTGTTTTCACATTGTATAGAGACTTTAACAGAAAGTGGGAAATTGGGGATAATAACTCCAGTGGTGTTGAGGGTACAGTATATTTGAAAGTGGTGTGTGTGCATGTGTGTGTGTGTGTGTGTGTGTGTGTGTGTGTGCGCACATGCATTGCGGACAGTCATTTCTTCTGCCAGGGCTGCCAGGCTCCCATCCTCCACTGACAACAGTGGTAGAAGGCCGTTTCTGTATTGTTTACACTGTCAACAGACAGGACCTGTGCCTATCTCTTATTATTGTAACAGACACACAGAGCGACTGCTGCTGTGTCTCACACATCTAACATACAAGCCTGACCACAACACAACACACCAACACAAACTTTTCTCATCAGATCAAGGCTAAGAAATGTCAGAAAATAGAGTGAGAATAAGAGGACTAGGTAAATAGTTAATAGGCTGAATGAAAGACCAGAATAGGGAAATTAATGCAAGTGGGGCAGTGTCTGGTTGTAGTTTTATGTCACCACAAATTAACACACACACACACACACATGAAAAGAGAAAGTGAGAGGTGATTAACCTACTGTATGTGGGGCCACAAGTCAAACACCTGTCAGCACACACACTAATTTAATTACAATATGCTCACTTCACACCAGACTCCATCTTAACCTAAACTAAAAAGGTTTTTATGTCATCTAAACCCAATCTATCAAGATTCCTTCCTCATACTGTGTTGGACAACTATGATGACAGTTTTTTTATGGATATAAATTACTTCAGAAAATATAGGGATATATTGTAGACATGTAGTCACTGCAGTTTGGAGCTTTGTTGTGATGTGTTTGGTGTGATGCCAGAGATATGAACAATACTTTTATGCATCAACAAAACAAACACACAATAACAATTCTGCTCTCTCTCTCATCCTACTGGTCCCATTCTCACTCATTCTCCTCCTCTCTCTCTCTCTCACTCTCTCTCTCTCTCTCTCTCTCTCCGACACACACACACACACACACACACACACACACACACACACACACTATACAAGGATATCGCAGCTCACCTCAGGCGCTGCCCGCACCCTGGCCTCACTTTATCAACTGCGTTTGCAGCAGAGTGGCTGCAGGGGAAACAATTCTCCATTTGGTCATTTTGACAACCTGAGCTGAATATTAACAACACAACTGTTAGCAGAGGGGCTGTAGGTAACCTTAGAGGAATCATATCCAAATTCCCGGCACGTTGCTCTGAATTCAATTGCACTGAGATGGGCGAATATTTGTTTCCTGTCCTCTGATCAAAAGTTAAAGTGACATTCAATATGACAGGCATGCAGGCGTCGTTTTGCCTCGGACGCTGATTGCTGGTTGTGATTCTCGGCTGTCTATTTTCTTGGTATGTCTATTTCACCTGCTGCTGCTGCAGTTGATGGGCAGAGCGGGGGCGCGGCAAACTGAGAACAAGATATGAAGGCAGAGACGAGGCTGGGTGAGAGTAACACCTAGGACAGCCTGAGGCATCATATGCTATGTGTCTGTTTTTTGCACCCGTGTCTCTCTCGGTGGGAGGGCTGATGATCACATACTCAACCGTCTACTACTGTGTGTGGTTGCGCACACCTACTGCCTCAAGCCCCCCAGGCACAGATATGTTCTATCTATAGACCCGAGTGAAAATTCACAGTCCGCAGCACAGAGATTGCTTGCCGTTTACTTCAGGCTCAGAGGCTACTTGTGCTACCAGTGATAATAATAAAAAAGAATCACAGAGAGCAATGTTTTGAGTAGTCATTTGGATTCCTATGAAGGGTACAGGAGGACTTTATTGTGCACAGTAAGCAGACCAATATTCCCCAGTTGTCACCGGTAATTCCCAAACCATTATCAATCCCTTCATGAGCCAGGTACAAATAGAAAGAGTCTTATCTTCTACCTTGTGTGGTTATGAGTGAGGAGGGAGGCTATAGAGGGGAGATTTAATAGTGCAAGGCTGTTTTCTTAATGTAGGCTACCTGCCGCTGCAAAGACCCAGCGTCATCTGCAGCTGACAATCACATACTCTTAAAATTCTCTCACACAATGACAGGGAATAGGCTCATTCAAGCTTACAGTGTATCCATATAAGATCAAATTATTGAATATAATGCGTTTCTCCTTCTCTCTCTCTCTCTCTCTCTCTCCCTTTTTCTCACTCTATATCTCTGTCTTTCTCACTCTTTTCTCTCTCTCTCTCTCTCTCTCTCTCACACACACACACACCTGCACACACAAATTCTTGCTCAACCGCCTCACTCGCTGCTTTCTCCTCCCTTGATTTGTCTTCTTGAAAAGGCTTTTTGAAGATGGAGAGATTTGGTTCCCATTAGGAAATCTGTCAAACAGAACAATTGAAATGTGAAGTAATATTCTTTTTATTTGCATTGAAGAAAAAAGAAGGGGGTGGGTTTGCCAGTCTATAAAGGAGGATCATTTTAGAATCTTTGTCGCCCTTTTGCATTTTGAGTACAAGAATGAAGATAAATGAAATAGAAAGCTAGACATCTTTAATCTATTTTTAGTTTGAGGCAGGACCACTTTTGAATGAAAACATTGTTCCATAAAATTGTACGAGATCATGGATCCAGTCGCATTTCATGTCAGTTCACATCGTTTCCACACCATTTCGCCATTCCATACTGACAGTGACTCACATTATTGCATGCAGTATGGCTACATGTTAAACTGTATGTCAGCATATGGACAGACACAGGCTCCTCGGCTTGCATTCAGCCTAATCCTGCTTATCATACACAGTAACATCTGTGGACCCATGCATTTCAATAGTCTTTAGACTTAACACCATATACTGCATGTGCAAAACAAGTGGAGCACTTGCTCTTCCCATGTGATAGATTGAAGTGAATGCAAATTAAAGCTATGATCTCTTATGGCTTTTGCCTATAATCCCTCTAATACTTATTATTATAGCTGTTAGGTCTATGTTTATTTCTATAGCTATTGTCTATTTCTCTTTTCTGCTCTCTCCTATAACTTTTTGCTGCTGCACTGACCAAGTTTCCCCACAGAGAATAAAGTTTCATGTTAAGTTCATGTGTCTTATTAAAAACACTTCAATCACGAAGGGCTGATGTAGATTAAGACCAGAGTAGAGAAAGTTTAAAGAGAGAAATTTAAGATAATTGAGACATGAATTGTGGTAAAGGTGGCAAAATTCAATATTAGGAAGGTGTTCTTGATGTTTTTGTACACTGACTATATGTTCTAATCGACTTTAAGCCCTCCTGCAATCCTCAGAGGCCATTTGTAATCATTAAAAATGTGTTTAAGAGAAAACAGTGATTGCGGAGGGAGCTGGGGGCTTTATTTCTACTTGATTCTCTCCTTGTTTGCCACATCGGCAAACAGCATTTCCCTCATCCCTCCTCACAACAGTAGCCAGACTTGTTTCATCTGATTGCCGGAGAGGTATTCTCTTGCCTTGGTTTGTGTAATTGCTTTCTCTGTCTCATAAGAGGCCTCATTAAAGGAGAGGCAACACCCAGTCTAGCGCACCCATAATGACTATTCCCCTGGATCTTATTAGGCCATGTATCCAGGAAATCAATTAGGACCCAGAGAGAGATTAGAGCGACTTCTAACCCTGATCTCCCAGCAGTTAAAGAGGAGATGTGTAGTCATTATTTAACCATTAGATCCACCACATCCAGACAGACAAGGGATGGAGGGGGCAACAAGCCAGCGCCAATAGCACAGATAGACAGGGAGTGAGGATGGGAGTGAGAAGGAGAGGGGAGATGGGAAGAGAACGAGAAGGAGGTATATAGGCCTATTGGAGAGAGAAAAATCTAAGTAGGCCTATAGAGAGATAGAGGGAAATAGAAGAAGGGAGATGAGCTGGGATAGAGAGGGAGAGAGAGGGAGAGGGAGAGAGAGAGAGAGAGAGAGAGAGTCTCTATGTGGGCCACATCTCTCTCTAAAGGTCCCTGTCACATCAGGAAGGCTCCACTATCTACAGTGCCTCCTCTCTAAAGGTAAACCTCATTTGAATGAGCTATCATTTTGGACGGTCTGACTTCTTAAACCAAGATTCATAGCTTTTATATCCAAGAAACCAAATTTAATAGAGCACATCCCAGCATGTGCGGAGTATGAAAATGTGGCCAGAGCTTTTCTAAAGGGCTGTGATTTGATTTGCCCTGTCTCATATCCATAGTATTTCACAGACAAAGAGGGGCCCACGCCATCCCTCCTCCTCCCTCCTCCCCCTCTGCCGGCAGTCATTTCTCATCTATCCATTAACTGCACCAAATAGATGCCTGGAGGAGGAGAGGAAAAGGTCCTCACTCTGTTAAAAGGATTTTCTCTGAGAGATGGAGGGAAAGAGCGAGGCAGAGAGAGAGAAAGGGAGAGAGAGTTAGGTACCACTGAGTGGATAGTGGAAGAAAAGGGCTGGGGGAGAGAGACGGGGGAGTCAGAAATGGCATTAACAGAGGATGGATTCAAGAGAAAGAGAAGGAGGTGGATGGATAGCATTCAGCTGGGTGAAACAAGATGTAGCAAACTCGCCGTGACCTACTTTTGCTATTTCAGCCATTATGTTCCTCCTGGCCGTTTCCCTATCGCTGGTCACTCATTAACTCACAGTATAGTCTCTTATTCACTATGCATGAGATGGAGCCATCAATCAGAGCACGGAGCACTGCACTATCAGAAAGAGGGACAGAGTGGACCTCTACAATGTGCCTGGCTGCTACAGAATACTATGACAATGTGTAGATCTCCCCATGAATCTAAAACCTGTGAAGACTTTGGAATTATAAGCTTCCCTTTGACATTTGGGTCAGTTATTCATATACTGTATAACAGGCTACCATAATACCAGGTCATTCGTAGAGGCGGGGTAAAATACAAATGAATAATGTTTATGCTTAAGTTTATTAAGTTTGTCTTCATTATATGTGTTCAATATCTACTTTGAAATCAGATGAGACCTTTAATTCCAAGCTCATGAAATCTAAAGTAACATGAACCATATTAATATTACCAGGTCAGTCTAAACTGTCTTTACTCTCATAGCTTGTGAATAAATACTTATGCTGAAAAAGATATCCCACAGCAGAGACTCACTGCAGACTTTTGCTGGTTTCACTCACTGGTCTCTGTCCTGGTGTGAGTGTATTACTTGACCTGAAATGTTGAGGTGTGATGCTCTAGTCGGGGGGCACTCAGGGTCCAGGGGAGCATAAATACACTAAAAATTCTCCCCCCGAAGCGCAGAGAGTGAATTTATAGATCAGTCACGCATCAGAAACTGGGCCGCATGCACACCACACCGCTGCACAGCTCTCTGGGTAATCTTCACAGCTCAAACCGCTGTCACCCCTGGGATAGAGCTGAGGTACAACATCTAATACCATCTAATGGAAGGCAGAGTAGAACACACTTGTGTATTCACACACACATTCGGCCACGAAGACGCACGTACACACACACCCATACACAGGCACAAATGCGCATGTGCACACACATGCACACATACACTATCTAAAGGAGGTCAGGACTGGGACGATTACACTGTGCATCACTTTGCCCTGATGCCCACCACCTTAACACATACTCCCACATAACCAAAAAAACGTAAGACAGATATCATAGAAAGAGATTCCTCTGTCTGTCAGGCTGTTGGTTAACGGGTTGTGTGACCACAGCCTGAGGCGCCTGGTTGCTCTCTGGTGGGGGGCAGCCAGAGACAGACAGCCCAAACTGGCCTGGATCTAGATGTAGATCTGGGTTCAGACTCCAGACGCTGTCTGCCAGCCCGTCTGCCTCTCCGGCCCCCAGTGCTCTCAACCACCTCTGCCTTCCCAGACTCAAGTAATGGATGGCCTAATGCTGTTAGGCCTCCTTAGTGTTTTAGTTTTTGTCCGTTTCCCCTTCAATAACCTGAAAACATTTCCTCTGGTCAAGCACACCCACAACCTGTGGACCTAGCTGCCTGACTATTTACAAATGTATTGGTGCATACTTAATTATAGAAAGGCTAAATGGTCATTTGCAAATGGTCCTTCAAGTGGGCATGCATATATGAATATGTAATGAGTAGCAAGGTATATCAACCCAAACAATGGGTTCATGCCCGTTCACTTGGAGGCAGGATTGCTATGGCAACCCCTGCCTATGGTATTTGCGTAGTTGAGGACCTGTTAAGGAAAGGGCATCATCTAGCAACACAGAACAGAGTGCTACACAAACAGAAAGATTTAGCTGTGACAGCAGTGAAGGGCACAGATTAAGATGAGCTCAGACTGAAGTATAATATATTGTTGAATTGCTGCAGAGTGAATGTTAGGGATTGTCCTGGTTTTGTTTGTCTTTCAATCCAGGTGGAATGAAGATTTATCAGATATGACAGCAGAGGTGGGAGAGAAAAAGACAGAAAGTCAGGTGGGCTTTGTGAGTCACCATGAGCCGTGGAGGGAGGATCCCACAGGTGAGTTGGAGTTGTGCAGTGTGTTACAACAATAACAAACTATGCTCCGAGGGACAGCACATACAGTAAATTACTGATTTAGCTCTAATTTATTTCCCTTATGGTTATTCTCAGAGGGGAGACTGAACTGATGAATGCACATGACTTTGTCTCCTTGTGTGCATGTCTGTGCATATGTGTTTGTTTGTGTCTATCTGTGTCTGTCTGTGTATGTAATACACATCCTCCAGATAATCAGAATGTAGTAAATATGAAGGCCAAAGGATATTGACCTGCTCCATATCTCTTGGGTTTTACTGAGATAGGAAGATCTCCCAGCCGCCTCATACTGTTGTCCCCGCCCCCTCCTCATGTCCTTCCATACACTCACATCTGATTCTCTTACTCCTTCACCCCCTCTCCTCCTCTCTCCCATAGCCTTCGTTACAGCTATAGCTTCCCTAATGAACACAGATCTGCAGTATAGGCCAGTGACTTTCTAGATTTCCAATCATCCATTCATGAGGGTTACTTGTCTCCAGACGCTGATACAGGGTCAGTTTAAGGTTTTCAGCTATAATGTGTATTGATTGTGGCACATGATCCCGGAGCAGTGCCTAGAAGCTAGTTCAAGTACATGGAGATTTCAGTTTTTACATTTTTACAATGATAGGTGTCACAAAGACGCACCGCAGTTTGTCATGGCTGACCGTTGAGGCTACATTAACATCCAGCCTTCTCATATTTGCCCGAAATGCAATAGTAGACGGTAAACCAGACTTCTTCACAGAACAACTTGTATGGACAGGTCTAAAGCACAATCATCAAACTAGACAGGTCAGCATGGGCCATCTTGAACTTCCAAAGCCAAAAACTAATCACCTTAAAAACTCAGTCATTTATAGAGCCTCCAGCCAGTGGAACTCATTACCTACACACATTAAACAAATCAGAAGTAAATACCTATTCAAAAAATCACTCAAACAGAAACTATTGAGAGAGCCCACACAACAGGAATGATGCCACCCGCTATGATGTTTTGTTTGGGATTTCAACTCATTAGTTTGTTTAATAACCTCTGTACATGCATTGGTTAAGTTATTATTACTTAACCTTTAATTATGTCATTTTTTCTAGACTGATGGGGTGTCAGTTGATGTTTGTATGTCTGTTTGTATGTCTGTATGCTGTCAGTGTTTGTATAATTTTATGTGGACCCCAGGAAGATTAGCAACCGCTGTAGCGGAAGCTAATGGGGATCCAAATAAAAAATAAAGAATAAAGAGGCACAGAGTATTAGTGGGTGGGTGGGTGGGTTTTTATAAATGCATGACATTTGCTGAATAATGCAATAATCAAATAAATAGATAAAAACAGCCTTAGGAGCAGTCAGTTATAATTAAGGTGCAACTCACTTCGGATTGCCATCTTTGAGCTTTGCTTGGATGGCATTTTCCCCAGCCTCTATAATACACAGCCATGTTCGACAATGCAGCCCTACAGATAAGTGTCTTAATGTGCTTTTCAGAAAAGTGGCACTGACGACATAATAGTATCTCACCAATCAGTAGCCTGTAGGAGCTCAAGGCACCAACATTACAGAGACAGAACCTATGAATGTTGTCTCTCCTCAAGTCAGGTGGATCTTTAATTGGATCCACTGTGTTTGTAGGAGACTATGGATTGATTAAATCATACCTTGTTAACTCTTCATACACAGAGTTCACTCCATATCTGCTCCTGTCTGTTCCCCACCCCTCTGTCTCTGTCTGTGTGCCTCTGTTTATCTCTGTAGACCTTGTTCCCACTGCAGCCATTTTGAACTTACATCACATTCAGGGTTGGGAATTCCACCCAGAAGAACAGGTAAAAGCCAGCTATGTCTGTCTGTTCTGTCCCAAGATGCACATCATACATGAGAATCCGACAAACATCATTTCACAGATTCCCCACTGAAAAGCATATTAGATACAAATGGATCTCAAGAAGCAGAGAAGTTAGCAAGCTCACCGCCTCCCTTTGGAGGTGTACAGGGTACAACTGACTGCAAGGAGACCCCGGGGCAGACCCAGGACAGAGGGACTAAATCTCCCAGCATGCCTGGGAGCGCCTGGAGGCCCCCCAGGAGAAGCTGGAGGAGGAAATTGCTGGGGAAAAGGACGTCTGGGCTGCTCTGCTTGCCCTGTTGCCACTGGGTCCCTGACCCAGACAAGTGGCAAGAAAATAGAATGGACAGATGGATGGATCTGAATAATCCGGAGGGATATAGGTTGACATTTTTAGGTAATATATTTGGCCCCACTATAGATAGCTACTGCAATCTAGCCTAAGTAAGTTACTGGCGGACCGCAACCAACGTTAAAGGTACATGCCACCACCTTCTGTGCCGGAGTGTGTAGGATCATGACTTTACATAAACATTACTATACCTCGTTATTTACTGACCTAATATATTCTATTTCCTATCCCTGTACCTCAGAAAGTCAGAAAGGGCCTTACTGCATTTCCACACCTTGACACCCATTCCTGGAATCCCTTTTAGATTCCATTCCCATCCAATCTCTTAAATCTTGTCATATAAAGTCTCTCTACATCATATTTCCCACATTTCAACAATACATGCTCTACATCTTCTGGAAAATTACAGTTGCCACATTTATCTGAATTACACTTAACACTGGAAACAGAGTATGTCCTGTATGTCCAAATCTTAATCCAGAGAAAATGACTTCTTCTCTCCTGTGTTTCCCTTTAAAGGATTTCACCTGAATAGATTTCTCTATTTCCTACCTGTCTTAACTATATCCCATTTCTTTTGCCAAGAGTCCATGACTGCAGCTCTTATCAATGATTTTGCCTCACCCCTTCCGAATGATACTTTCGTTATCATTTAATGTTAGGGCTCTCTTTGCTATGGTGTCTCCATTCATCATATCTATGGGCAGGTATTCAACAAAACTGAATATCACTTCCCATGCTCTGTAATCTTAGCATTAAAATTTCATGAAAATAAGCAATAGTCACGTAGTTATAAAAAAAAATCTCTTCACATTGTCATTGACTAAGTATCCAGTGTTCTCTATTCACATTTCTCTCCACTCTATCAGTTCTAGATCTACATTAGGTAGTGGAAGTAACCATGGACCATTCTATACATGGTCTATAATGCTGTCTTGTCCATCCACCCTCCCTCCCTCGCTCTCCATCTTCCTCTCCCTCTGCTCTGCCTCTCACCTCTGTTATTCCCTCTCTGCTCTCCTCTCCCATTATCTTTTCCTCAATCTCTCTCCTCTCTCTGTTTAGCATTCATAACAGCTCTTCGGCCGTCCGGCTTGTGAGCGGCACTGTGCTGTGAGCCTTGCAGAGCCCATTGCAGCTGATTGTTTCACCGTTAGAAAATCTAATAAGCTTTTAGTCTGTTTGTGGAATGCCCAGTGACAGCGCGCTTAATGACTCTGGGCTATTTACACACACACGTCAGCTTTAGCATGTGGGCTAATTCATCAGCCGTCACACAGGCACTTGCATAGACTGGGGCCCCTGCAGTTAGCTATTATAATGCTAATGTTATGGATTTGGACTGGATTGCAGTTTTATTCTGGTCAGCTCAAGCACGCCTATAGTAATGCCATGCTAGACAGTAAATGTGAGATACGGTGCATTTCCGTAGCAGCTCAGCTAAACAGGCAAGGCGCCGTTGACAGAGAGCAAATGAAGTGGATCCAAACTTCCACGCATTTATATGACAAAACCAAAGACATCAGTGAGTTCCCTGCAGGCAGAGCTGTTTGAGCCGGCATCCTTTTCAGAAGTAGGCTAATTGACTCAAGGTGGTCCGTTTAAGTAGTTCAAAATACAATACACGTCACTGTCAGTGATACTGTACCTACCCCACAATGCGTGTGTGTGTGTGTGTGTGTGTGTGTATGACCACACACCGGAAATGTCAACCTAATGAACTATACAGTCTGATGATGATGGATGGTGGAGCAGAGAAACACACCCCAAAATGAGATTACTGCTGCATTATGGGTGATGTCATGTTTGCGGCGGGTGCAGGTAAGGAGAGGAGGAGGAAGTCATTATGGGTTAACAAGGCTTACCTAGACACACAGGCACATACACACACACACACACACACACACACACACATTCTCTAATATGATAACAAGAAACAGATCGCAAGTGATGGGATTTATTAAAAAACGAGATATCATCATTTGAAAAGATTTAAAAACGGCTATTACATTAAAATACTTGCTGGAACTGAAGTAAAACTCATTATGGATTTTTTTTTGTGGGAAGATAAAAATTAGTAACATTCTTGAGGTTTTTTTTAAAAAATACCAGTGTTAAATATCAGGTAACACTGATTCCAAAGTGCATTACGGGCAAATATTCCAAGCATGAATATTTGAATAGAATATTTAAGATGCAATTTGAGACACACTGGAATATTTTTGGAAAAGCTATTGATGCGGTAGTTGTCATAATTCCTTTGTTCCCTGCTTCCCTGTTCTGTAGTAAGTCCTGTACTGGTAAAGGGAATTCCTACTCCCAGTGCTGAGCATCTCTCTCTCTCTCTCTCTCTCTCTCTCTCTCCGATAGGGGAGACCTTGTACACTGGATCATGTAATGAATCACACAGGAACACAATCAGCCTAAAACACAGACCATAAATCTCTCTCTCCCTCCCAAACACACACACACACACGCACACATGCGCACACACACACACACACACACACACACACACACACATGCGTACACACACGCGCACACAGCAGATTTCCCTCTGAGCTGCAGCAGCATGGAGGCTTTCTCCACTCAATAACAAGCGCCTGAGCAGCCTGGGCCTGTAGAGCTCCTTCTATACATCAACCAGCCAAGACTGCCAGGGGTTGGGGGAGGACATGCGGTGCTTGGCCTCTAATTTATGTATGCATGTGTGTGTTTGTTTGTTTCCCATTCTTTCTGTTCACGAATCGCATGCATATAACATGTGCTGTTGCCTGTGTGTGTGTGTGTGTGTGCTTTTGCCCTCACTCTCTCTCTTGTACTTTCCCATTTATATTGTGCATAAGCAGGAAGCCAATCTGTCCAACCTGAATGTCATTGTTCATGTGAATGGGGGTCAGCTTAAGGGAATGGTTTGGTGATTGAGCTGAGAGAGAGAGCAAGGGGACCGGGGGCTAGTTATCCACTTGCTGATGTGGGACCTTGTGTAGGGAGCGGAGCAGTGGAGGCTAATCTCTCACCCTAATACAGCACTAGCAGCTGTCTCCCAGGCCCCTGCAATGAAGACAGATGATAGTGAACGGCTATGATCAGTGAGACCCAGGAATTCATTTGCTAGTGTAAGAGAGTGAGAGAGAGAAAGAGAGGCGGAAAGTGTGTGTGTGCGCGCTCCAGCTGTAGAGCAGTGATAGAGAGGAGTGAGCCATGCTGTTTTCACAGGCCATTTCCCCCAGGCTTTCTGTGTGCACAGCCAGAGTCTACAGAGACACTGGCAAGATAGGGATGACTATTCATAAAGCTTAAAATATTCAAGGTAAAAGATGAAGAAAATCTAGCGGCCGACTCCAAAGGATTTGGTCAAAGGTCCATCGAGCTGCCGGTCCTCTTCTTATCCAGGGCCTGTATTTAAAAAAGCATTCAAGAATAGAAGGACTCCCATTCAAGTCACATGACAAAAAAACACTTATGGCTGTTATACTATGTAAGCAGCAAACTGTTCTTTATTGAGCACTTCTATTCTGAAATACAGGGCCCCAGGCAAATTAAAGCAAATGACAAGAATTGTGTTGCCAAATATATTTTTTTCAGTAACAGTTTTGCAAACATCACACAGGCATATTCATCCTCAGCCCTCAAGTATCAATAGCTGCATCACAAGCCTGAAACCATGAAAATGTCTCTTCATATAGATGCAGTACAAGTGCAAGTGTAAACTCAGTAAAAACTGATTATCAATGTATCTCAGCACAACCAAACACAATGTAATCCTCCTTGTAAATGCAATGTGCTTGGAGAATAATAATGATTCTGATTATGGCAGAACTCTAAGCTCTGTTCTGAATGCAGGCCAAGGCCTCGGTTGGCAGAGACACACACAGGCCATCTGGGTACATGCGAGGTACAGCTGATGCTAGCACTGCTACTAGTCTCTCTCCAGCCTCATTAGCAAGACAAAGTTATTAAATCTAGTCATTAGTTAGTAATCAATATAAAGAGCAATTCATTTCCATTTTATAGTTGGTTCACAACAGAGAGTGATGTGATTAACACCATGACAAGCTCACAAAAATACAGAATAAATGTTAAGATTTGACTCACCAAGGATCTATATGTTGTTTGGAAGGTAATCTATGTACAAATGTGCCCCGCTATTGTGTTTTCCTGTTTATTTTTTGTGTAGGCTATCAATAAGGCCATGAAAGATGAACAGCCCCAACTTGCTTGGGTTTCATTCCTCCTCCAGGAAAACCTGAATGACACAGAACAGGAGGTTAGGTAGTTATGCGATAAATGGAATGTAGCGTGGGGAGATGCCCTTTTCAAACGCGGCTCCACTCTGTGCACCTGAGGGACGTTTCAGGGGCCGGATTCTGCTGACTCATTAATGCTAGCAAGAGAATACTGCTTAGTACACACTCCATGGGATTCTGTTGCCGTGCGCGCGCGCGCACACACACACACACACACACACACACACACACACGCACACACACACATTACTGCTAGTAATCCCCCAGCTCTGTCTCTCCCAGCCTCAAATCAAATTGAGCAGCCGCCACAGTGAACGCCACAAAAGCAATTTGGCTCCCAGTTAGCTGTGGAAGTGGTGAGCAATCATCAGATAACTGTGCCTGGAACATTTGTAGAGAATCTGACACCCCGCCTCTATACAGACTCTGTGTGTGCTGGGAATACACACTGAGAGACATACTGGAGACAAAGGAAGAGGGGGAGACTGGGGCTGACAGAAACACTCACGCAGCAACACACAGACACAAATGTTCACACACAAGCATACTGTTGGTGTGCACGCACTTGCTCACTCACTAACTCACGCACGCACATGCATAGCAACACACAAACGTGTACACACAAACACAGACAGACGCATAAATACACCGAATGCTGTGAAGAATGTACACATGCACAGAAGATGAACCCTCTCTCTTACCTCCCCCATCCTCCACCCCCATCCATGCACAGCACACACATGCCAACATGAGTGGGTTTGAATACAGTATTTTGGATAAGCTGGCCTGACTGATTGGAGTGGGTGTGTGGGTAGTAGTGGGCACATCGTCTTCAAAGACTCATTGTTTCGTGATGGAGTAGGAACGAAAGCAAATCCTTGAGACATGAAACACAAACCTTTGTGCCTCATCCACATACCTATGTCCTCTATAGAGCTATGACAGCTATGCTGTTATGTAATCAGCTGTGTATGGAAGCTGTCAGAGTGCGAAGACATGCTCTATACATAGACGCCTCTCTCTTTTCCTCCTGCACTAAGCCTACACACTCTGACTCACCAACAGCCCCGGAGAAGACCGATCCTCCAACAGCATGCGTCTTAAAGAGAGGGCAGCATCATTGGCTACTTAAAAGTAGCACATTATGATGGCTGTGAGAAAGACATTGTCCAAGGTCCTCTATGTGGTGTAAGTAACTTTTCAGATATTAAAGGACGTCAGTTAGAATGCTCTCAGTAAATCTTGGCACAATGAGAGAGCAGTAAAAGGAATTGTACAGTACTGTTGGAAACGCTGTTTCCCAGCTCTTCACCATAGTAACCACTCTGCTCTCTGCAGTAAGGTGGGCCATGGCCGGAGGCAGTGTGGAAATGACAAAGAAATAGATTGGAAAAAAACAACTGAGCTGGGATGGCAACTTAGTGGAATGTCCTATCTTGGTGTGTGTTCATTTGCATTTCAAACAATGTCCGCAGGACATTTCTATAGAAAGTGTGTTACATAAGAAATCACTTTTCATTTTAAATAACAGGAATATAGAGTATACTTAGGATATGATTGTTGTAACATCAGCCACAACTCATGTGAATGGTCCAACCAATCTAGTAGCATAATATGTTAATTAAACTGGCCAAAATGATGCTGCACTAAGTTAAAGCCAAATTGTTAAAGGGGGATAATTGTGGCAGTGTGAATGTGATGCATATGGATTTCACATCTGCTTTATGACAAAGCTTTTGATATGAAGATGAGCTGTAGCACAGACATAAATAGTGAGAGTGGGGCACAGACTGAGGTGAATATCTAGCCTAAAGGAACATCTATTATTACTGTACAACTTGTTCCAGCATGCTCGACATCTCCACCCACACAACACGGGGTGGAGAACATGTGCGTGACACACATAGACACACATGCATGTGCCTGCACACACACACACACACACACACACACACACACACACACACACACACACACATACACACACATATCCAAGCCTGGCATAAATTTAGAAATTCTATTTCTCTGTAGGTCATCTTGGTCTAGGGCAAAATATATCTTCTAATTTTCTTCCTCCTCCACTCATTCTTTTTCCTCCACCTCTTCCTCATCCTCCTCCTTCACCCTCCAGCACACCTTATTTTCTCTGTTTCTCAAATCCCATCCATGCTATCTATTTATTCTTGGCCTTACAATAACTGCGGGGTCTCCTCATCATTATCACAAAGTGGCCCTGACACAAGTCAGATGAATAATATCAAAGATAAACAGATGAAACCCAGGGAGGACAGAAACCAAACCATCAAACTCCATTTCAATCACTACTGTTTCAGCTGGGTTTATGGATATTACAACAGGCCTTGTAAGCATACTACTGTGTTATTGAGCAGATTGTGTGGTGTGTGTGTGTGTATATGTGTGTTGTTGTATACAAATGGATCAATCATAAAATAGCATATTGTAACTAAAGATGCATCTTTCAAATGGCAGGATGTGAGACTTTCTATGTGACTAACACATTTTTAGAGCTTTTTTATTGCCTTTTATTGCCTTCAAAGAAGCAGAGTTACATTCAAATAAAGACCTAAATAAAAAGAAGAGATAATGATTATAAAAATAAATTCATCTTCTGTGTGTGCCTTTCTTTTCCTTTAGAAGTATAATTTGAAATTTCTAAACAATTCCTTATAGGGTGGAGTAACAAATGCACCAGTAGTGCGCTGTTGCAAGTGAATCCTGCAGTGAGCAACTTCAGTCCTTCACTGTATTTGAGAAAGAGCAGGCAGCAGCGGCCACCGCAGCACTGAACCAGGGGTGGATGCAGGATAGATGGATAATGGGGTACCTCTGTGATAGCTGCCAATCTACGGGTGTCTAGAAAAAGACCCAGGCAGGGGTGGCGCATACCCAGAGAGCCAGGCCTCCATTAAAGCAATTAGAGAGTAATCAGGATGGGGACACTGCTTCCCCCCTGCCGGCCCTCACACCGACCTGTTGCTAGGAAACCCAACCGAAGGCCCATACCAGGACTATCAAAAATAAACCAGCGCTGGAGCCTGATGATAAATTCCTTATAACACATTAAGGTATCACTGAATGCGAAGCTGACAATGACAAATACAGACACGTCCGGTAATGTAATGGAACAAGAGGAAAGGAAAGGTCGGGGGCGGCTAGAGGAGGGCTGGTGGGGGGAAGTGGCCCGATGAGCAATAGCTTTCCCCACAGGTAGGGAAATTGGTTTTGAGGGCTGAGAGATGCCGTTCAATTCGTCTTGCATATGGTTTTTACGTGGCTTAATCAGACGTGGTTCCATTTCAGTAAGCCGGGTTAAAGAAGCAGGCGAAGAAGAAGGAGAAGAAGAAGAAGAAGAAGAGATGGATTATGCCACGGTGTCTGTTGCGCTTGCTGTTGTATTCTTCTTGTCTACATAGGGCCGTTATCAGAACTATTCACTGCGGTGCCCAGTGTGCATCCATCCCAGTAGTGATGGAGCACTGCATTCGTAATTATAGAGAAGAAGGGAAGACACGGGTTAATTATCAGACATAATGAGAAGAGCTGCTTCTTTCTCACACATCTTTTTCACTTTCCTTCCGCTCTCCCTCTCTCTCCCTCCCTCCCACTCTCTGTCTTTCTCACACACACACACACACACATACCTCTCTCTATCTGCCCCTCTCTTGATCTCCCTCCCTCCTGCTCTCCTCTCTCTCCCATACTCGCTCTAATTATACATTTGGTTTCCTAATTGCCGATTCTGTCGTCTTTGTGAATTCCCCCGGGGATGCGGAGAGACAGTCCTACAGCCTGGACCGTAACTTGCTGTACTGCGTTCTGCGCCGTGGCTCAGTGAACACTGCGATGCAATCCCTCTATCAGGGATCTGTGAATACACCTTGAAGCAGGGGAGATACATCAAAACTTCGCCTCGTTGCACACATTAGGAGAGGAGGAGTTGAGAACGAGGGGACAGGGGGACGCAGAGCGAGAGAAAGAACAGAGAGAGGAGGAGGTGTAGCAGCACTTAGGGAGAGATAAAGCGAAGGCAGAACGGAGAGCCTCCTAGGAAAAATATAGAAAGTGATGCTTTTGTCAGGGTCTGATTCACTCGATCAGCACCAGCTTCCAAACTCATGTCGGTGTTACCTCACGACACGCGACAAAGTCTTCCACAGACTGGAGCTGCGTTGTGCGAAGTTTGTTATGTCAACTGGTGAACAAGAGCATCCCAGAGAATACTGTATGAGTCCCACGAGGGATAACTGCACAGTAGCTATAACAGTAGGACACTTGGCACGTGTTGGGGCAAGGTGACACACACACACACACATACACAAATAATCCTAACCCAGACTGCACTGTCCATGAGTCATAAAAGCATTCACACAGCTCCTCTCTTTGCATACTTGAAGGAACACAGTCCTACACCCACTCAGTGCCTCTGGAGGAGCTGAGGCTCCTCTGCAGTGGTCCATGACTTGGAGCGCTGATGGTGCTGCTGCAGCATGGCAGCTTTATATAATGTTCCCAGGACTATGGGTCTCCAGTGATGTAAAGCCACAGATGTGTCAAGGATGACATGACAGGCTATAACCAGCATTAATGGGCTTCTGCATCCTCTTGATGTCTAGTAGAGGTAATGACTTTAATGGAGTGTATGACGTAGAGTCAGAGTGTCTGTGTGTGTGTGCATGTGTGTGTGCCAGCGTACGTGCATGTGCATGCTTGAATGAATATATGCCTGGATTTGCATAAGTCTAAATTAATGTTGTGTTTGGATTTGCACTGTAAGGGCACGTGCCTTTCTCACTCGTGTGTGTGTGCCTGCGTGTGTGTAGGTTGGATCTGTATGCCTGCCCCCGCGGATGTGACACTGTAAAGCTGATGCACATTTTCCCCGCAGTGTGCACGTTTTTTGCTTTTTCTTTTCATAGTGATAGGGTGCTGTCAGGGTTACTGATAGGTATGCTGCTGACTGGCAACTACCAAGACAGTAACCAGGATGTACGCAGGGAGAAATGTGCTTTGTGTGGTAATTTTCATGGAGAAAATATTACCCACAATACCATCCTTCTCACGATGCATTTTATCCCACTGTCACCACCGGATGCTGACATAGCCGCCCAGGGAGCAATAGTTCTAGAATACATTTAGGAAGAACACGAGGGGCGTTTGATATACTGTACGTTCTTGTAAGTGATGCGTCCGCTTTTGTGGCTGTTGCCTGTTAGAAGATAAAACAAGCAAACCCAGACTAATTCAAATATTCAACACTCTATTAAATATTTTTGAACATTCAGAGTAATTATAGCATGAATGTGACTGTCTCTGTTTTTACTCATGCGTAAAGTGATCCACTGCAGTATTTAGTATTCAGTCATCCTTCGGTTGGTGGGTGGAAGAGACTGAATCCCCACCATGCTTCACGCACCTTTGCAACATATAATGCAGTATCTCTCACGTGTCCCGTGGGCCTGTGTGCATGTGTGTGTGTGTGTGTGTGTGTGTGTGCACCCATCCAGGTCTTGTTGAGGATCAGAGAGGCGCAGAGAGTATAATTTTCCTCACGCTCACCAGTCCAATGACCAATGAAGCTTTCACGCCATTCACGATCGCAGAGCACCTGACACAATGCTCATTATGGATCCATAATTAAACATGTCACATACCTGTAGGCGAACTGCTGTCAAACATGACAAAATTCAGCTGTGCATGTGTGTCTATGTGCGTGTGAGAACGAGTGTGTGTGTGTGTGTGTGTGTATCCGGCCCCTCGTGACTAATCCGACAGTCACACCTCTCCACCTGGCTCTTCCTTCATTATCACTGCAGAAACACTCAGAACAGCGCTCGGCGTCTCGCCCCGCTCCCCTGGCTGTCTCGTCTCTCACATGTCTGGCTGTCAGCGGGGAGGCGGCGTACGCACCTCCGCAGGCTAATGCACAGCAAATACGGCACCGTGAGAAAGAGGGGGAGAGAGAAAAGTAACAGAAAGATGGGGCCCAGGTGCAAAATAGGAACATCTGAGGAGCAGTAAAGTGGTAGAAGTGGTAAAACAATTATATGAAAAAGAGGAGGGGAAAAAATAGGTAAAGAAAGCTAAAAGGAACAACAAAAAAGACAGAAAATGTTCGTGCGGTACATCAGAGTTTTCTGTGCGCTTATGTGGGGTGGCGGACATCCTCGGCCAATCAGAGAAGAGGTCACGACCCCTCACAGAGCTGTGACCTCAGCGCAGGAATTAGTAAACGGGGTAAGAGAATGATGAATATTGCAGTGCTTGTGTGTGTGTGAGTGCGTGTGTGAGTGCGTGTACATTTGCTCACATGTTTCTGCGTGTTTGTCATTCATATTCCAGCACTTCTTGCGTAGCATTTCTGTTTGCTATCTCATTGTTTGGAGAATCCTGACATCTCCCCGTGGGGACTCACCTCCTCCTTCTGTCTAGAATCTTTTAAGCTTTTCCCCTGGTTTCTAGTGTTTTTTTTTAAGAGAAGCGGCCTGCTTCAAAGACAGGAAGAAAGGGAGAAATCCATGTAGTGTGTTGTAGGGCTCCACAGCTGCTGCTACTGTTGCTGCTAAGGGGGTAAATGAGCTAATTGGCTAGACGAGATCTAACAGAAGACAGGGCTTAATAGGAAGAAACACTAATCCACTGATTAGTTAGCCTCCAACACTCACCACCCTGTGTACCCACGCACACACACTCACACACACCGTGTTTACATATGTGAGTATGCAGTAATGAACGCCCTGAATGTGACAAATACAGAACAAACGGTGGTGTAAATGAACCATAACAAAGATACACACACATACACAACACGAGAGCGGAGTGGTTTGATTTCCAGGAGTTTATGTCACAGCAGGTGTGTGTGTGTGTGTGTGTGTGTGTGTGTGTGTGTGTGTGTGTATGGTGGCCAGGGCGACTGGACTGCTTCTGGCCTTGTGTCTGAGAGACACAGAGAGAAAGGTAACCCAAGGGAAGCTGACAGGCTCCACTGACTCTGATTACTTTGTGTGTGTGTGTGTGTGTGTGTGTGTGTGTGTGTGTGTGCACTTTGTGGGTATATTCCGATGAGGTAATGTCACACCCCATTATTCTCAGATAGCTCTCATAGGTGTGTGTGTGTGTGTGTGTGTGTGTGTGTGTGGTCTCCAGGGAGAGCCTGTCAGGATGGACTGGTAGCCGGTGCTAACGGAGCATGAGAGCAGAGACTCAGCACTGTTTAGATTACTGAAATGGAGGGAGGGAGGCAGAGAGAAAGTCTATGTGGGCCACATCTCTCTCTAAAGGTCCCTGTCACATTAGGAAGGCTCCACTGTCTTCCACCTCGGTCCAATGAACTATCATGTTTGGCTTTCTAACCCAAGATTCACAGCTTTCATATCCAAGAACCCAAACCCAGAGAGAGAGCTAAGTTTGTCTGTTCCTGCCACAAAGCAAGGCGTAATAAGTAGAAATATGACCTGTGTTTAGGTACTTTAATATGTGTCCTGTATAAATGTGTAAAGATATAATATTACAACATGACAACAGGTTTCTCACATGAATGTGTTTATACTCTAAAAGATACAAGGTTTTTTTTGTGTGTGTGTGTGTGTGTGTGTGCGTGTGTGTGTGTTTGTTTGTATCAGACAGTCTAGATATGAGTCATTCCTCACACCTGGTTCAATACCTGTGATAGATGCTGTAACCCCTTCAGGAGCCATCCTGGACCTGTAATCAGAACCAATGAAGATGCTAAAACAGGTCAGGATACTACAGTTTCTATAATTGACTCACACTGGATGATGTCAGTGCTTCCGTGGGGAAACTGACTGAAGAATGATGTCATGGGCTCAACGCTAATAATGTTCAAGGCTCCACGTTGGTGTCTGGGAGCCTGATTGGATTGGCGATGAGCACAATAGATGATGTCATCCATCTCACTTGGCACTGGCCCAATTATGCCACAGGCACTGCCTGTGTGAATGATGAGCTGTGCTAATAGCATCACTGTTGGAGCTGATGCTGAGTGACAAAGAGAAAGAGAGACAGAAGAAAGGAAGGGGGGAGAGCGAAAGAAAATGAGAGTGGAGTTATAGAGACAGAGAAACAATTGCCTGCAGGCTGTTTTTTGAGTTGTTCTGGTTGGTTTTGAATCAAAGACAGCTACCTTTGATAGTGCAGACAGCCAGAACATTCTGCTTAAGCACTCTGAGAGCCAGAGGGAGGAATATTATGATCGTGAATCATAGACAGGCCCTCACAGGCTCTGGACTGCTTTCATTTCAGGTGAGGCTCCAGTCAGAGGAGAGTGAAGTGTAGAATAGAGATTAGTGATGATCTGAGTGTGAGACACAATCACAGCTACAGACATAAGTGAACACTCACTGTACTGTTTGTCTGTACTGCTGTCATTTGTCATGGGTAGTGTGGAATTGACTGAGTCTCACCTACCCCTCCTCTCTCTCTCTCTCTCTCTCTCTCTCTCTCGCCAATCTGAGGTGACAGAGATGGAGACGGAATGTTTCAGCAGAGAAAACCCATCTGTCACCCTGGCAACGGGAGAGGTGGGAGGGGCGGTATCCAGCGGAGACAGAGCGCAGGCCTGTCAATCACGCTGCCTGCTGGAGTCTGGTGGAGAAGTGAGAGGATGGAGAGAGGATCAATAGGAAGGCAAGGACAGACAGGAGGAAGAGGCATACAGAGAGAGAGTGGATGTAAGAGAGACATAAAAGGGAGAGCTATTGAGTTGAAGGTGTTATTGAGTTTTTCACGTCTCATGTCACTCGTCTTTTGATCCAGATCCACCTGAACAGTTTAGTGCACTGAGTGTCTACAGATATATCACATTCAAAGTTGCATTGCTCTCTGCTGCTCATTAAATTTTCTAACTCTATCAAATTTCTTGTTGTGTGACATCCTTGTCAATCCAAACATATAATCCATCATTTTAAAACAGTGTCCAGTTTTGAGAAACAAATAGCTTCCTTTGTTCCTTTCAGGCCATAACTTTGATAACTGGCAACCGGTTCCTGGATAAATACCATTTGAATCAGAGCCCTCAGCAGAAGTTATATAGTTCTCTTGGAAGTGACAGCTGTAAAGTTTTATTTTCCACACAGTATATCAGCTGAAAGCAACTCAGCCGGCACTTCCTAGGTGTATACAAACTCAAGAGACTAAGCATCACACATGTGGCCTTTCAAGCTATGTGCACTAAAGCTGCTTTACACCAATTTATAACAACCAAGCTGTACAAAGGGACATGGACTGTGCATAATGTAAATTGTAAATAAATTGTAATTTTATAATAAAGGAAATAAACCAAAACAAAAAGCACAACAACAGTATTTTCCTTTAAGTTTCAGATAGGGAAACGTTGAGGAAAGCTAGGTTGAGGAAAGCCTGAGGAACAGAGAGTGATAGAAAGTAAGACGAATGGATTAATAACAGAAAAGATGTTCAGAGAGTGCCATATGGTCAAAGACTACTAAAACAAAGATCCAATGAGCTGAAAAGAAGAAAGCCAATGGCGTTGAATAGTAGCCATTGAATATTAAAATAAAGAACTCAGCACTCTAAATGCATCTTCACACTGAAACGAACGACTTAATAGCAGAGTGACAGAAGACAGGCAGAAGAGAGGAGGGGAAAAAACGACAGTGACACACTGGCGAAGAGCAGCATGGATAAGTGAATCATAAATCCTACTAGTCCCCCCTGAGACACATGTATAAATGAGATCTCTAATGGCTTTCAGACCACAGAGCCTCCTCTGCAGACAACCTTTATTAGGCATTCAAAACTAACAATGACTCACTCATCTCCTTATTCTAAAGGTCTATCACACATTCAGACCACACAGTATTCCATTACACATTTAAACACTCTGGTCGTTGACAGGACCTAAGTGACTGTCGTGTTTGGGGAGTTTCTATGCCGCCACCCATAGAGGCAGAAGACGCAGCCAGGCCTGATCTCTGCAGGGTGCAACGTTTTGGGTTGCCAGATCTGACAAAAGAAAGCTATCTGAAATGTAATACCAAATGCTATATACTTTTTTTTATTTTTTTTTTTTTTACTATTTTCCACATTTTAGAATAATTGTCAAGACATTAGAACTATGAAATAACACAAATGGAATTATGCAGTGACCAAAAAATGGCCTTGATGGAAAGGCAAAGGCTTTGGAAAGAAATTCATACATAAGCATCAAATTCACTGTTTCTATTTGTCTAAGAAACAAATTTCATGACAAATTTTAAGATAATGACCAATGAAGCCTTTCATTCAATCAGATGTGTCCAAAACTTTGACTGGTATGTCTCTTATTAAATGAAATGGGCAAATATATATTCTGTAATCTATAATTCCCTTAGGAGGCGACTGAGAGAGTTCTCATTTGATTTAAGGCGGTGATGTTATGTAAGGAATGAATGCAGTTGTACAGTGTGAGCGCTGATGCCTTGGGTGATACTGGATGTCAGAAAACTGGAGCTGTCAACATGGATTCCTAGAACTCCACAGTGACCTTGTGTGAACCGATCTGTCCTGTACGCTCTCTCTCCATCTCAGTGTCAACATCAGACATGACACATGTCAGAAACTGTCACGCCCAACGCTGTCAGTGCAGCTCAAATAAAACCCCCTCATGCCCCGAAATCATTGTATGCATAAACAAACAACAAAAAAAGCTTCATGAGGCTGGTTGACAAAACAGACTACACCTCTTTTCCCCTTAGTCCTGCTAAATATTGTATCTGACACGGATTTGGATCAGTGCAGTGTCTGTATCTTTGATGAGGAGCAGACATCAACTGAAACATCAAATAATCTCTCTGTCATCCAACGAGAATCACTGAAACATTGAGGATTCCTTGATCTGAGGGAATTTAATATTTGAGAATGTCTAAAAAAAGTATTCTGATTCTGACTTTATACTTATTTACTGATGATGATTAATTTTGTAATAAAGACAAGTTCGCCGTCCGTTGATTTAGTGTTCTCTTTAATGATACATGCTGCATGGAGAGAAGTACATCATAGCAAAGGGAATGGTGCAGTTCTCTGACAAGGGTCAGACTAACCAGGCTTATATCGTCAAGGACAGCCACCTGTAAGCCTCCTCCCTCCTAGCATCGTCTGATGATGGTGTTTGTACGGATGTTGTATCAGTGGGTCTCAGGAACAATAGGATCTTGTCTATGCATGACAGTCATAAACCCTCACATGGAAAGGACATGAAAGCACATGATGAACTCATGATAATCAATACATTCGAAGAGTACATATTTTCTCTACAACTGATAAATAATTAATGGCACAAGAAGAAAGGGAAACATTTCCTATCCTGTGTTTTTGATCATTCTTGCTCCCTCCAAGGCTTTTGCCAAGACCTTGGAAAACAAATCTGAAAACCCAATACTATGTCCTTGAGTGGACAGCACATAAACCGTCTGTGTGTCTGTGTAATCCCCTAAACCCTGCTGAGCCCAGAACCACAGGGGGAGCGGCAGAAGCCCGTAGCCCATCGGAGGAGCCCGGTCCTGGGCAGACTAAACACAGACAGACCCCTTCACCCTGGGAGTCCCACAGCAGACACGGAGGGGGCGAGGCGGGAGGGAGAGATCATCAGGATTATGATCTCTGCTTGAAAAGCCCGGTGTGCGAGTGACATTCAGGCACATACAGTACATGACAATGATTGCAATGATTAAGATTCCTCTGATGGAATAGCAGGGGTAAGTGCTGTGTGGGAGGTTCAGTCTATAAATGGAAGCGTATCATCGCTGTCCCCACTGGTTGGTCATGACTGCTGCCAGTGCACACAGGTGAGGATAGAAAACTCAGGATGATAAAGCTGTGCTGGATACACACATGCAAACAGGCAGAGGGGCATGTGTGTCTGCACGCACACACACATCCACATACCCACACACACACCTCTGTGGAAAGTTAAGTGGAAGATGTCACACTCAATCACCCAGGCCAGTTGTAAAGCAAACTCATTTTAAAAGCCCATTTCTATCACTTTCTACTTCTCCCTCTTGCAGTTCATCTCTGGTGCTTGCCCTCATTCCCTTCCTCCAGCAGGTGTGATTTAGCTTCATGATATCAGACATCTGTGCATTCCTCAGCGGGAGCTATAGACCCGCAGACAACTTTAGTCACTTTAACTGCACTGCAATTATAGCGCACAGTCAATACAATGTCCTATGACCAAGCCTATCATCGATTTATTATCCTGTTGCAGACACTCAGGGGAGGCAGGAGGAGAGACTCAGTCGGCTGAAATACCACAGAGTGTCTCATAGGCCAGGGAAACTTTTGACTGTTTCCCTATGTTCTCTCTGTACAACAAACGTAGGACAGCTCTCTTTGAGCTTTCACACATATAAGGTAGCTTCTGTCTCACATCTCTTTACTGCCAGAAAGTCAACATGACTTGGAATGGTTTCTAAGAGACAAAAAAAAAAAGAAAGAAAAAATCTTAAGAAGTGATGCCCCAGAAACCAAATATAGCCTAGATTTAGAAGATACCACTTGACGGGGAGAAAGTTTGGTGTGTCAAGTTTTGAAATGTTAGAAAGTAACTCCTATTGCTTTTGCCAACTCTCTCACTCACTCGCTTACAGTAGGCCTATGTACACAATATCCTCAGCCATACAGACACAACTTGCCAAAAAGCACTTCATCACACAGCTGGCTTTGGGATTACTGCTTAAGCTCTATGCAGAACTCAGTTCCAAATGAATGAGGCAGTCCAAGCAATGTTCTCAGTTACTCCCTTATTTCTCCCAAATTTCCCTTTGTGCATCTGCATAACAACACTATGTCATAATGTCAAGGAAACAGCTGATGGTGCATTGATTACTGAATTGCACTTCAAGAATGATAAGATAAATGAATCGTATGCTTCATTCACTATGACCACTGGTGCTATCAGAGAAAAAGTGGTGTGGGTATAGGCTACACATGCACATGGTATATGTACCTGTTTCTCTGAACACAGCTGAATACCATTGAATCATATCAGGTTGTACAGTCACTGGAGAGAAAAAGCATAACAGTCCTGTCCAAGCCAACCTATGAGTGTTCTTGCTGGTTGTTTTGGGTCTCAGTCCTTGTTACCGTCTCCTCTGTCCAGTCCTCACTACTTTCCACATTGGCCTGCCAGAGGGGGGGCCTCCGGCTGGGAGTGTCAGACACCCCTCCCTCCCCTCCTCGACCACCACAAAGGAGAACTCTTGTTTTTTCTCCTCTTCTGCGCGGGGGACTGGAGGGGGGTTGGGGGGGGGTCTACGGACGGAGCCAATCGCCCGAGGAGACAGAGAGGCGCCGACGGGAACACTGACTGACTGGCCAGGGTGGCAGACTGGACTGGTATCTGGCACCAATACTGCACTGGCCAGCCTGCACTCTTCCCAACCAGCCAATGACAGACAGCAAAGGTCTCTCAACTTTCACAAAGGTAGACCCTCCAGGACTCTGCTCTACAAAGTCTCACAGCTCCCTATTCATGCTTTTCAATGTTGCTATCTCTCTCCTGAATGCCTCCTTTCTTTTCTCTCTTTGCTCGGACTCATCCACTGGCAACCAGTTGCCTCTCCCTCCTGTTGTGCACAGGGGGAGTTTAACCGAAGACTCTCTACCAGAGCATCCTCATGTGACATCACAGGTCAAGGGTCCTGTCCCTTGAATGTCACAAATATAGTAGCCACTTTTCCACAGACAGTAGGGTTAACAGGGTCTAACCACAAACAGGTCTGACTCTGCGTGTTTGTAACGCTGCATTCAGACCACAATTTGTTCATTAGAATCTGTAACCCCACTGAAAAATTATTTATATTGGTAACAGAATGCAAAAACATAAAAAATGGGTAAGTTTGGCCCTGTAGGAAAACTGTAGGGAAACAGGGCTGTTAGAAAAAGAAAGAGAGAGGGGGGGGGGGGGGGGTAGATGACAGAGACAGAGTCAGAAAAACAGAAGAGCCAGTGGGAGTCGGAGAGATAGAAGAAGAAAAGGAGAGAACAGATCCTCAGAGAAAATAACAGCTCTTTGCTCTTTGGAGAGAGATTTCGAGGAATAGAGTCATTAAGGAGACACCTGGGTGAGTATTGTGTTGCATACAAAAAATTTGCAATGGGGAAAATTTCTCTGCGAGGTCACCTCCACTGCTCCCACTTACCTTTATTGCTACATTCAATGTCTGGCCTAAGCCTAACTCAAAGGCATCTGCGTATTCTAAAAATGGCTGTACCATTGTGTGAATGCTGTTGAATGCTGCTGTTTTTGTGAACATCTCGCTAACAGTGAATTGCTGCATTCTCACCTATGCTGGCTGCTAGGGCTTGCTTGAATCTGTGACCATGTCAAGTTTATTAACAGCAGCTCTCTGTGATGTTGTTCCCCTCGCCCAACCACCAAGCAACAGCTTTTGACAAAAGTGTGGTGCGGGTGTGATATACTGCATGCAAATGATCTCGGAGAACAAACTCTGAAGCATTGTAATTACTATCCGTCATTGATACTGTTGCAACACCTTCACTGTATAATGCGGGCCTGTGGGTGGAGAGTGGGAAGTCAAAGCGATGTGAAACAACCATGAATGGGCCTGTGTCTGCTTCTTCTGCCGTTCAAGAAAAGCTGTTTGGAAACTGTGACAAGAGTCCCTCTCACATGTGCAGGGGCACCACAACACAGTTCTGTTGTGTAATCATTGGTTGTGGCTTTTGTAAAAGGGGCCACACACACACACACACACACACACACACACACACACCCTGGGGGAACTAAGAGAGAGGCTGGCGGAGATTGCTGTTACAGGGACACTAAGAAGGAGATTAAGTAACAAGAGAGAGAGTGAATGACTGGAACACTGACAGACACTCTCACCACCAAACCTTGTTGGCTTGAACATTTCCTAAAGTTTGCATGCATGTGGTTGGTTGGTTGAATGTTGGTTATTTCTCACTGTAGCGGCACCCTCTGCACCTGCTTTAGTCTGAGTGTGTGTGTAGCCTCTGTGTGTGCGTGTGTGTGTGTGTTTGAGAGAGAGAGAGAGAGAGAAGTAGAGAGAGAGGGAGAGAGCTTTGTTTCTGTCCTCTCCTCCAATGTCAGACCCATCCTTCTCCTCACCCAGAACGCCCAGCAGCAGGCATCAAAACTCCAGAGACAGCAGCTCACACCACAGCCCCTCATGGCCCAGCAAGGACCTTTACCACTGCATCCATCCACTTAATTATTCTCCCTCTCTCTGTCTCTCTCTCTCTCTCTCCCCCCCCTCATTCCCTCTACAACACTTCCCTTCCAATTAATTACTCCCCTCCCATAACTTGTATCTCAACCTTGCAATAAACACGATGACAATAGCAGCTGCGATAACACCCAGCAACACCCCACCCGTCCATAACCCGTCATGCCAGCTTCTCATCTCTACTCAGGAGGGGGAGGTTTTGCCATTCTTTCATTGTTGTTTTTTTTAAATTAGGTTAATGGTATTAATTAACTCGGTTTTAATGGACAGACAGTGCCGGCTTTGAGGGAGCGGCTGTGAATGTCACAGTCTCATTTACATATTCAGAGATGGCCCTTCCTTTCAGGGGTCACGGTTAGAGAGTGTCACTCAGGCCATGTTAATGGAAGAGGGTCTGCCTGGGGATTACAAATGAAGAGTCCTCTTATTGTGTCTTACAAATGTAATCTGCCCACGACTGTTTGGATAACCTCGCTGGCCTGGAGCCTGTGAATAATGGGATGAGTCATTAGCCAACAGAAGAAGAGATTTCAGTAATAAATTGGCTTTCCATTTTGCCTCTTATGAGCAGTTACATTGGCCTTGAAATCAATATTGGTTTGCTTGGATTCAAAGCCCCGTTGCTGGATGCCACTGTCTGCATTTTTCACAAGCTGACTGGGTGACATACACCACAATTCAGTTGTTATGAAATGATTCCTGCCAAGTCAGCAAAGATGCACGAGATATTCAATGCACGCACATTGAGCAATTAGAGCTTCTTATTAAAATAGAACTCACGACTTGTTTGATTGTGATTTACTGTCCATATTAGAATATATTACTCTGATAAAATAATGACACAATCCACAGTCCTGTTAACTGAGAGAGAATGCCTGAGGCTGCAGAGCTTTGCTGCTGCTGCTGTGAGAGGAGGGGAGTGTGTGTATGGGAGAGAGAGAGAGAGAGCGAGAGAGAGAGTCTCAAACCTCTGGATACTACTGTTTGTCAGT